>NC_045793.1:62171258-62471258 GCF_009873245.2 Balaenoptera musculus | reverse complement strand
TAAGCTCCAAAGGGGCTGGCATCTTTTCTTTTTTTATTTGAAAGGTATCCCCAGTGTTTGAGGTCCGATACTCACACTCTCTCCCTCCCCCTTCTGCCACTCTATGTATGAATATATACATCTATATGAAAAAAAATGAGATCAAAAACATCAAAGTACTTTGAAAGGTTAAGTACTAAGCTAAAATACAATAGGAATTATTTGAAGGTTCTCCCCCCTTACTAAACCAGGAGACTTTATGGCCTCATTTTCTTTTCACAAGGAATTTAAATAATTCTTGTAACATTACTTAGATTGCAATCAAGGCAGCTGATCCTAACGGGGGGATAATTTCACGTAAGATGATACTTGGTGCCAAATTAAGGTAAAAGAAAGATGAAACTTAAGGACTCTATTAATTGCAACTCAAATTCTTAAAAGTTCTAGAAAGTTTTACCATCAAAATTGTCATTAATTATCTGTTCTTATTTTAACAAAAAGGATCTTCAGAATAAACTGAATTAGGAATTAGGAAGCAAGAATGTCCAACATTACAAATGTCTTTTATTAGTAGTAATTTACACCATCCTACATTTATATAGTTACATATAACACAGTAATTATACATTTGTAGGGACTTCCCTGGTGGCGCAGTGGTTTAGAATCCACCTGCCAATGCAGGGGACACAGGTTCACTCCATGGTCCGGAAAGATCCCACATGCCGCAGAGCAGCTAAGCCCATGTGCCACAACTACCGAGTCTGCGCTCTAGAGCCCACGAGCCACAGTTACTGAAGCCCGCATACCTAGAGCCCGTGCTCCGCAACAAGAGAAGCCACTACAATGAGAAACCCGAACACTGCAACGAAGAGTAGCCCCCACTCACTGCAACTAGAGAAAGCCCACGCACAGCAACGAAGACCCAAGGCAGCCAAAAAAAGAAAAAGAAAAAATAAAGAGAATACCTGCACATCAAAAAGAGGAACTGTGCTGCTCTATATGCAACCATGAGGGAAGTCAGTGAAGACAAAATCACTTATAGCTTATGAAAGTGAGATTTCAAGAACTCTGAGAAAACTTAGAATTAAATGATAAAGTTAATAAAACACTTATGTTAAAAATTAAAGAAGACTTTTTATTCTGAATAACAAACTTAAACTGTTTAAATAGTATGTAGTCTTAAATTTCATGTAGAACAAGCTGCAGATGTACTATAAGGTATTTACTTTCTTATCTCCCATATAAATTTTGGATTCAGTGCTGATGATATTATTTAATTAATGGTAAAAATAACAATTTTAAGCAGGTGAACAAAAAGCAATTTATTTGTTAAACGATTCCTCACAGCTTAATAATTTCTAGTTTCTTAGAGTTTTTATTTTCTAGAAATTGTGTCATGGAATAGAGATCAATGTGTATGAATCCAAAGAGTTCACTGCTAGGAGGTGGAAAAGTATCCTGTAAGTGCATGGATATTGTGCCATATTATTTTGGCTGCTCAGAGACCATCCCACTGCTTAATAACTATGCTACAGGAAATTCGGGTTATCAAATAAGCAATGTGATATTATTGTAGGTTTTTAAGTACATAGTCATATTATGATTTTTAGTATGCATGAATTTTAAAATATATGATTAATTTAAATCTATTTATACACATTATGCAATACTAAAGTGACAAGATTGTATCCCCAAATTTGAGACTACCCTATATATAAATAATAAAATCAATGTTTTATGATGGTTGTGAGGGAAACAAGTGAAACAAGTTCACTTAAACATTAAAAAACATCAAAAAATTTTTTTTGTTTCAAATACTACATCAAGCAAACGCTATGCTATTTGTAGATATAAGTTTGTTGCATTTTTACATCTACGTAATAACAAAGCAGTAAGTTTATCCAGTGTTTATAAGAACATTTTTGTTCTTAAAAACCTAAATCCCAGCAATTCTGCCCGTTAAAGTAATTCTTCTTAACAGACATGCTTTCTAGATCAGTTTACCATTTAAGTATGAAAAATATTTTCATCATGTTGGATGGAAAGCTGACCAACATTATATAATTTTCTGCCATCTTAAAAGGAAGGAATTATACCTACTGACAACCCTGTGACCCTGCTCCACAAGACATACAAGGCATTCCCTCAGAGCATGCATTCTCTTCTTCCTGATTGATTTCAACACTTGGCCCTTCCCAAAAACTAGCCTCTCTGTTCGTTTGCTTCCTTATCTCCACTGGCTTACACCTCCAAGATTCTACCCACTCCTATCACGGACACACTCCAAATTATTCCTTCTCCAAAAGAGCCACTTTCTAACCACAACCTCATAGCCTTCCAGCTCACCATCTCAACCTCACAATCTCTTGACCACTCATATCTTTACCTATTAGTCTTCTGTCATTTTCCTCCCTATCCAAGTTAGATCCCAAGGACCAACAAATGAATCATTCTCTTGCCAGTATTCTTAGCTCTCTTGGCCCATTGTCCTTTATTCTTTCTTCTGCTAAAGCAACATTGCCCCACAGTCCTCCCATTTCTCAAGACAACTCTCTCTCCACTTCTCTGTATCGCCTCTCCACAGCCTCCCTGCTCTTCTCAACAAGCAAACCTACTATGTTGAGAAAGTAGGAGCCATCAAGTGGAAAACCTGTCAGCCTCTGATCACTGAACATTAAACAACCTGCATACCTTTCCCCTTTCCCTACTGTGGAGTAGGTGTACATCCTCCTGTGTCTAAAGCCAATCTTTCACCTGTGCTTTGGATCCCATTCCTAGGAATTCTGCTTTTCAGCCTCTTTACTCTGCACCTTCCAACCTCTTTCTAAGGGTTTCCTCTCATCAGCATTTGAACACGCTTTAATCAATTCCATGTTAAAAACAAAAACAACACAAAAGCCCTCCCATGACTCCAGATTCACCTGCTGCTATCACTGTGTATCTTTTTATCCTCCTTCATACAGTCACATTTCTTGAAAGAATTAATTAAAATGGATGACCTCTTTCTTCAACCTACATTTCTTGCCCATTGGACATCTCTATCTAGCTATATCAAATTTATCCCAAAATAAACTCTTTTCTTATTTTCAAATGCATTCTTTCTATGTTATGCCTATCTAATTAACTGCTATTAGTATTATCCCAGTTGTCTTAGCATGCTTTCATTTTTCCTTCCCCTCCATCCCTTGTATCCGATTAATTAAATTCTGTCCCACTCTCTATCCACATTCCTCTAGCTCTTCTGCCACTTACCTTCGTAAGAACACCATCATATCTTGCCTGATAACTGTGGCTTCTGAGGTCCCTGCTATCAATCTTGATCCTCCCCAATCCATTCCACACACAGAGTGACAGCTCTAAAACGCAAATTTCCCTAAACCCTTACCATGATTTCTAAGTCCTGGTTACCCCACTGCCTCAATTCTCTCTTCGCGTCCTCTCTCACGCTCTGTTCCTGCCACACTGAATGTGCTATGCTCCCTCTCCTCTGGGATCACTGCATATGCTGCTCCCTGTCTGAACCCTGTCTTTGCCTTTACCTCTTGCAGGAAACCATCACTAATTCCTAAAACCGGATTATGAATTCTTCTATACATAATTGTCTGTTCTTCCTCATATTATAACTATTTACTTGTCCATATTCTGAAGTATACTTGACCCTTGAACAACATGGGTTTGAACTGCATGGGTACACTTATACATAGTTTTCAATAAAGATAGTACCTGTGTTTTCACTTTAGAGATCTCTAAATGTGGGCAAAAGTTAGTGTTCGATTAAAGATCACAATATGTGGAAACAAAAGAACGAGGGTTTGAGTCCTGATTCTACCAAACTGTCTCAGCTTCCTGTCCTTGAATGAGTCATTTATCAATTTCTTTGTTTTTCAGGCAGAAATAGAAGTACGCAGATATTTGAGTGGCGTAAAAGGGATCAGCAACCCTAACTACCCCCTCTCCTTGTTCAAGGGTCAACTGTAGAATGTAAACTCCCCAAGAGCAGGAATGATATCTATTTTGTATAGTCTCCATGAGTGAAGAGACTTAGCTATCTTGTTTACAGTTATGTCTCCAGTTCCTAGGAGAATTCTTGGCATACAGTGAGCAAGTAATAAATACCTGCCGAATGGATGAATAAATTTACCTCATATTACAGTTGTAAGAATTAAAGTAACATGGAGAAAGCAACTAGTATGATGTTTAATTCATAATAAGCACTCACTAAATATTATCTGTCAACAAAGTTAAAATTTACCTCTGATAAACTTGTGCATTAGGTAATGGTGGGCAAGATGGCTCAATGTGTTGACTTACTATGTGTTGAATTATTAGAGATACAATTAGAAAAGAAGTATGGCCAGAGAAAAGACTGGAACTTAGGACTGCCATCTTTGACAGTCACTTCTCTACTTTTTACTTTTTAGGTTGCAGACACAAAATATCTAAACCAAACCAAACAAAAAGCCGAAAGTCTATCAATGAGATAATCTTTCCAACAGTAGTCTTTTTTAGTTTGGGTAAAGACTACTCTTGACTCAAGACAGGATACTCAGTTTGTCTCTACTACACCAGAAACATATAAAGATATTCCATTTTCCCCCCTTGCTTACCCTCAGAGGCAGTGTATTGGCTTTTCCCTGAAATATATCAAAGTACAGCCAGACCAGTCCCTCCCATCAGGAAGCCTGCACAAGCCTCTTAGATAGCCTCATCCACCAGAGGGCAGACAGAAGAAGCAAGAAGAACTACAATCCTTCAGCCTGTGGAATGAAAACCATATTCACAGCAAGACAGACAAAATGAAAAGGCAGAGGACTATGTACCAGATAAAGGAACAAGATAAAACCCCAGAAAAACAACTAAACGAAGTGGAGATAGTCAAGCTTCCAGAAAAAGAATTCAGAATAATGATAGTGAAGATGATCCAGGACCTCGGAAAAAGAATGGAGGCAAACATCGAGAATATGCAAGAAATGTTTAAAGAACAAACAAAGATGAACAATACAATAAATGAAATGAAAAATACACTAGAAGGAATCAATAGCAGAATAACTGAAGCAAAAGAACAGACAACTGAACTGGAAGACAGAATGGTGGAAATTACTGCCGTGGAACAGAATAAAGAAAAAAGAAAGAAAACAAATGAAGACAGCCTAAGAGACCTCTGGACAACATTAAATGCACCAACATTTGCATTATAGGGGTCCCAGAAGGAGACAAGAGAGAGAAAGGACCCAAGAAAATATTTGAAGAGATAGTAGTCGAAAACTTCCCGAACATGGAAAAGGAAATAGGCACCCAAGTCGAGGAAGTGCAGAGAGTCCCAGGCAGGATAAACCCAAGGAGAAACACTCCAAGACACATAGTAATCAAACGACAAAAATTAAAGACAAAGAAAAATTATTAAAAACAACAAGGGAAGACCGACAAATGACATACAAGGAAACTCCCATAAAGTTAACAGCTGATTTCTCAGCAGAAACTCTATGAGCCAGAAGGGAGTGGCAAAATATATTTAAAGTGATGAAAAAGAAGAACCTACAACCAAGATTACTCTACCCAGCAAGGATCTCATTCAGATTTGACGGAGAAATCAAAGCTTTACAGACAAGCAAAAGCTAAGAGAATTCAGCACCACCAAACCAGCTCTACAGCAGATGCTAAAGGAACTTCTCTAAATGGGAAACACAAGAGAAGAAAAGGACCTACAAAAACAAACCCAAAACAATTAAGAAAATGGTAATAGGAACACACATATCGAAAATTACCTTAAATGTGAAAGGATTAAATGCTCCAACCAAAAGACACAGGCTCGCTGAACGGATACAAAAACAAGACCTGTCTATATGCTACCGACAAGAGACCCATTTCAGACCTAGGGACACATACAGACTGAAAGTGAGGGGATGGAAAATGATATTCCATGCAATTGGAAATCAAAAGAAAGCTGGAGTAGCAATACTCATATCACATAAATTAGATTTTAAAATACAGAATGTTATAAGAGGCAAGGAGGGACACTACATAATGATCAATGGATCAATCCAAGAAGATATAACAATTATAAATATATATGCATCCAACATAGGAGCACCTCAATACAAAAGGCAATTGTTAACAGCTATAAAAGAGGAAATCGACAGTAACACAATAATAGTGGTGGACTTTAACACCTCACTTACACCAATGGACAGATCATCCAGACAGAAAATTAATAAGGAAACACAAGCTTTAAATGACACAATAGACCAGATAGATTTAATTGATATTTATAGGACATTCCATCTGAAAACAGCAGATTACACTTTCTTCTCAAGTGCACACGGAACATTCTCCAGGATAGATCACATCTTGGGTAACAAAGCAAGCCTCAGTAAATTTAAGAAAATTGAAATCATATCAAGCATCTTTTCTTACTACAACGCTATGAGATTAGAAATAAATTACAGGGAAAAAAACGTAAAAAACACAAACACACTGAGGCTAAACAATACGTTACTAAATAACCAACAGATCACTGAAGAAACCATAGAGGAAATCAGAAAATACCTAGAGACAAATGACAACGAAAACACGATGAACCAAAACCTATGGGATGCAGCAAAAGCAGTTCTAAGAGGGAAGTTTATAGCAATACAATCCTACCTCAAGAAACAAGAAAAATCTCAAATAAACAATCCAACCTTACACCTAAAGGAACTAGAGAAAGAACAAATAAAACCTAAAGTTAGTAGAAGGAAAAAAATCATAACGATCAGAGCAGAAATAAATGAAACAGAAACAAAGAAAACAATAGCAAAGATCAATAAAACTAAAAGCTGGTTCTTTGAGAAGATAAACAAAATTGATAAACCTTTAGCCAGACTCATCAAGAAAAAGAGGGAGAGGACTCAAATCAATAAAATTAGAAATGAAAAAGGAGAAGTTACAACGGACACCACAGAAATACAAAGCATCCTAAGAGACTACTACAAGTAACTCTATGCCAATAAAGTGGACAACATGGAAGAAATGGACAAATTCTTAGAAAGGTATAACCTTCCAAGACTGAACCAGGAAGAAATAGAAAATATGAACAGACCAATCACAAGCACTGAAATTGAAACTGTGATTAAAAATCTTCCAACAGGGCTTCCCTGGTGGCGCAGTGGTTGAAGGTCTGCCTGCCAATGAAGGGGACACAGGTTTGAGCCCTGGTCTGGGAAGATCCCACATGCCGCGGAGCAACTGGGCCCGTGAGCCACAATTACTGAGCCTGCGCGTCTGGAGCCTGTGCTCCGCAACAAGAGAGGGCGCAATAGTGAGAGGCCCGCGCACCGCGATGAAGAGTGGCCCCTGCTTGCCGCAACTGGAGAAAGCCCTCGTACAGAAACAAAGGCCCAACACAGCCAAAAATAAAATAAATAAATAAAGAATTATAAAAGTATGTGCATTAAAATTTAAAAAAAAATCTTCCAACAAACAAAAGTCCAGGACCAGATGGCTTCACAGGTGAATTCTATCAAACATTTAAAGAAGAGCTAATACCCATCCTTCTCAAACTCTTCCAAAAAATTGCAGAGGAAGGAACACTCCCAAACTCATTCTACGAGGCCACCATCATCCTGATACCAAAACCAGACAAAGATACTACAAAAAAAGAAAATTACAGACCAATATCACTGACGAATATAGATGCAAAAATCCTCAACAAAATACTAGCAAACAGAATCCAACAACACATTAAAAGGATCATACACCATGATCAAGTGGGATATATCCCAAGGATTCTTCAATATATGCAAATTAATCAGTGTGATACACCATATTAACAAATTGAAGAATAAAAACCATATGATCATCTCAATAGATGCAGAAAAAGCTTTTGACAAAATTCAACACCCATTTATGATAAAAACCCTCCAGAAAGTGGGCATAGAGGGAACTTACCTCAACATAATAAAGGCCATATATGACAAACCCACAGCAAACATCATTCTCAAAGGTGAAAAACTGAAAGCATTTCCTCTAAGATCAGGAAGAAGACAATGATGTCCACTCTCGCCACTATTATTCAACACAGTTTTGGAAGTCCTAGCCACGGCAATCAGAGAAGAGAAAGAAATAAAAGAAATACAAATTGGAAAAGAAGTAAAACTGTCACTGTTTCCAGATGACATGATACTATACACAGATAATCCTAAAGATGCTACCAGAAGACTACTAGAGCTAATCAATGAATTTGGTAAAGTTGCAGGATACAAAATTAATGCACAGAAATCACTTGCATTCCTATACACTAACAACAAAAACTCAGAAAGAGAAATTAAGGAAACAAACCCATTCACCATTGCAACAAAAAGAATAAAATACCTAGGAATAAACCTACCTAAGGAGGTAAAAGACCTATACTCAAAAAACTATAAGGCACTGATGAAAGAAATCAAAGATGACACAAACAGATGGAGAGATATACCATGTTCTTGGATGGGAAGAATCAATATTGTGAAAATGACTACACTACCCAAAGCAATCTACAGATTCAATGCAATCTCTATCAAATTACCAATGGCATTTTTTACAGAACTAGAACAAGAAATCTTAAAATTTGTATGGAGACACAAAAGACCCCTGAATAGCCAAAGCAACCTTGAGAAAAAAAAAAACAGAGCTGAGGAATCAGACTCCCTGAGTTCAGACTCTACTACAAAGTTACAGTAATCAAGACAATATGGTACTGGCACAAAAACAGAAATATAGATCCATGGAACAGGATAGAAATTCCAGAGATAAACCCACGCACCTATGGTCAACTAATCTATGACAAAGGAAGCAAGGATATATAATGGAGAAAAGACAGTCTCTTCAATAAGTGGTGCTGGGAAAACTGGACAGCCATATGTAAAAGAATGAAATTAGAACACTCCCTAACACCATATACAAAAATAAACTCAAAATGGATTAAAGACCTAAATGTAAGACCAGACACTATCAAACTCTTAGAGGAAAACATAGGAAGAACACTTTTTGACATAAATCACATCAAGATTTTTGACCCACCTCCTAGAGTAATGGAAATAAAAACAAAAATAAACAAATGGGACCTAATGAAACTTAAAAGCTTTTGCACAGCAAAGGAAACCATAAACAAGACGAAAGGACAACCCTCAGAATGGGAGAAAATATTTGCAAACAAATCAATGGACAAAGGATTAAACTCCAAAATATATAAACAGCCCATGCAGCTCAATATTAAAAAAACAAACAACCCAATCAAAAGATGGGAAGAAGACCTAAATGGGCAGGAGACATTTCTCCAAAGATGACATACAGATGGCCAAGAGGCACATGAAAAGATGCTCAACATCACTAATTATTAGAGAAATGCAAATCAAAACTACAATGAGGTATCACCTCACACCAGTTAGAATGGGCACCATCAGAAAATCTACAAACAACAAATGCTGGAGAGGGTGTGAGGAAAAGGGAACCCTCTTGCACTGTTGGTGGGAATGTAAATTGATATAGCCACTATGGAGAACAGTATGGAGGTTCCTCAAAAAACGAAAACTAGAATTACCATATGACCCAGCAATCCCACTACTGGGCATATACCCAGAGAAAACCATAATTCAAAAAGACACATGCACCCCAGTGTTTATTGCAACACTATTTACAATAGCCAGGTCATGGAAGCAACCTAAATGCCCACTGGCAGACGAATGGATAAAGAAGATGTGGTACATACATACAATGGAATATTACTCAGCCATAAAAAGGAAGGAAATTGGGTCGTTTGTAGAGATGTGGATGGACCTAGAGACTGTCCTACAGAGTGAAGTAAGTCAGAAAGAGAAAAACAAATATCGTATATTAAGGCATATATGGGGAATCTAGAAAAATGGTACAGATGAACTGGTTTGCAAGGCAGAAACAGAGACACAGATGTAGAGAAGAAAAGTATAGACACCAAGGGGGGAAAGTGGCAGGTGGGGGGGATTAAAAAAAAAAAAGTACAGCAGAAACAATAAACCTCAGAATATTGAGAATGCAATGTGGTCTGACCTACTATATAGCTGTAAATACTATTTATGGGGGTAATACATAACTGTCCTTTTACTTTTATTAATAAAAATGGAAGTCTCTAATTAAACTCTTTCATTTTATCATTTATAATAAAACTTACTTTTTTGGGTCAAGAGCTAATGAGAGAACACCAAAATGAAATAGATGATATAAGTAGTCTACTGAATCTTCAATGTGAACCAAAGTAATTTAAAAGTCCTTTAAAAATAATATAACCATTTAATTGAAATGTTTAATGTACTCTTATTAAAAAACAGCATTTTATTTTGTATTTTTTTGTAGAGTATTTATGAAAGTCCTATTAAAAAAAGTTAGATTTATTACTTCTACTGCCACTCTTTGACTAAATAATGTAAACTGCTTTTCTAGCAGCTTGAGTTGGGCCCAAATTTGACTGCTATCAAAAACTAGATACCAAATCCTAGGTTGGGAAGATAACTATAATATAACCCACAATTCAATTCCAATAAAGACAATAAGAACAACTGTTTAAAGAAGTCAGTGAAAAAACAGTAAGTTTGGCTCTTCTGTCATCTTTATCTTACTCTTAAATAATTTATTAATTTCAATTCTACATTAATTCATGCATCATTCAATCATCAAAGACTACTTCACATACAGATGGCCAAAAAACACATGAAAAGCTGCTCAACATCACTAATTATTAGAGAAATGCAAATCAAAACTACAGTGAGGTATCACCTCACACCAGTCAGAATGACCATCATCAAAAATCTACAAACAGGGGCTTCCCTGGTGGCGCAGTGGTTGGGAGTCTGCCTGCCAATGCAGGGGACGCGGGTTCGAGCCCTGGTCTGGGAGGATCCCGCGTGCCGCGGAGCGGCTGGGCCCGTGAGCCACAATTGCTGAGCCTGCGCGTCTGGAGCCTGTGCTCCACAACAAAAGAGGCCGCGATAGTGAGAGGCCCGCGCACCGCGATGAAGAGTGGCCCCCACTTGCCGCAATTGGAGAAAGCCCTAGCACAGAAACAAAGACCCAACACAGCCATAAATAAATAAAATTCTTTAAAAAAAAAAAAATCTACAAACAATAAATGCTGGAGAGGGTGTGGAGAAAAGGGAACCCTCTTGCACTGTTGGTGGGAATGTAAATTGATACAGCCACTATGGAGAACGGTATGGATGTTCTTTAAAAAACTAAAAATAGAGCTACCATATGATCCACCAATCCCACTCCTGGCCATATATCCAGAGAAAACCATGATTTGAAAGGATGCATGCACCGCAATGTTCATTGCAGCACTATTTACAATACCCAGGACATGGAAGCAACCTAAATGTCAATCAACAGAGGAATGGATAAAGAAGATGTGGTACATATATATATCAATACAATGGAATGTTACTCAGCCATAAAAAGGAACAAAATAATGCCATTTGCAGCGACATGGATGGACCCAGAGATTGTCATACCGAGTGAAGTCAGAAAGAGAAAGACAAATATCATATAATATCGCTTATACATGGAATCTAGAAAAATGAACTTACTTGCAAAGGAGAAACAGAGTCACAGATGTAGAAAACAAGCTTATAGTTACCAAGGGGGGAAGCGGGGGAGGGGGCGGGTGGTGGATGAATTGGGAGTTGGGATTGACATATATACACTACTATATATAAAATAGATAACTAATGAGAACCTACTGTAGAGCACAGTGAACTCTAATCAGTGCTCTGTGGTGACCTAAATGGGAAAGAAATCTAAAAAAGCGTGGATATATGTATATGTATAACTGATTCACTTTGCTGTACAGCAGAAAGTAACACAATATTGTAAAGCACCTATATTCCAATAAAAATTAATTTAAAAAAAAAAGAAAGGAAAAATGGAAACTGAATCTACGGCAATTTAAAAAAAAAAGACTATTTCAGGTAAGACACCTCAGGTAAGGCCATACCTCATGTCATAGTTATACAGTACTTACCATTGGGTAGGTAAGTGAGAGGGTTTAGGCAGCAAAATAAAAAGGGGTCTCCTTCAGTTGGAAATTTTTTAATTTAGTTTTCATAAAAGCAAATACTGTGATAAAATCTGAACAACCAGGATCCTATAAATCCTGTAATGTAATATCTTTCAAAGTGGGTCTTCAAAAGCAATAATAGTGAATAAATTAATGAATAAATTTAGAAAGTCAATTACTTCAAAGAACCAAGACTCCTTCCAAAAAGAATTTTAAATATAAGAACAATTATGCATTTAACGCAACAATTCATTAAAAATATCTAGTCAAAAACAACACAACAAAAAAAGAATATTTATGTACACTATCCTGAGATAACTAAATTTGTGGGAAAAATAAGAGTACAAAAATTATAAACATATTGCAGAAAATAAAACAGAACTTTCTTACCCAAAGATGATTTTACAATTGATTTAATTCCTGAATAAACCAATGATCCTTTGTTGCCTGGAGATTTCTGATCCATATCTTCTGTATACTGCTTCATAAGTATTTAAATGCATAGGAAATACTAGTAATGATGCATAATAAAACATTTCAAAGCTAAATTTATTTTGATTTGGAGCCAATTCATAATAGGCATCAGTGCAAGAAGGTGGTTGGTTCTACTCTATTGTAGACACATATTTTTCTCCCTCCTACACAATCTGCAAAGCAGTATTTCAACAGTTTTAAACAATTTTACTATGGAATTTTAGTATTAAGAAACTTGCATTTGCACATAAAACATTCAGCACGATATTTACAGACTGACCTTTCGGCAAATTTCAAGAACATTTCTACCAAATTCATCTTACAAAATTCACAATGCAAAGGATATAGTGCAGAGTATACCAGAGTGACTTGAGTTGTGGATCTTCATTTCCTGCTAAAATATGGTTTCTCCACACCTGTTCTGTATCAAGTCCGTACCTCGATAAAGCCCGAAGGCGCATCTTCGTTGCTATATCTTTTTCTAAAGAATTATCATTTTCTTCTTCCGCACATTCATACAAATGACGACCACAAGCCCACATTAAAGATGTAATTGGGCTCCAGGCAAGAGAGATCCTTTCAAAAACAGTGAAGTCAGACATTGTTCGGTTGGGAGTTACAACTATCATTCGATTTTGACTTGTTGGATGCCAAGCAAAGGAGGCAATGTAATTGTCACAGGGTTGCACACTTCTTTCAATTATTGTGGGTTCAGTTTCATCTCCAATGGGAGTGGGTGTGTGCTGCATATCATATAATCTAATAATATTACTATCCCTTGTTAAAGTGGCAAGCAGACCAGTCCTAGTTGGACACCATGCTACTTTTGTTAAGGGCTTTGGTTGCTCAGTCAAAGTCAAAACTGGCTTCTCAAATTTCCTAAGATCCCATATTGCAACCTGACCTTCATAAAAGGAAGCAACACGATCATGGAAGTATGGGTCTACTGTCACGCCCTGAACAGCTTTTGTATTCACAAACATCTTTTGGCTTGTATTCCGAAGATCAAAAATGGCTAGGTTACGATGCATACCAGCAAGGAGAAGTTTCTGGTCTCGTGGAAGCCAACAAAGAGAGAGACAAGCATCATTCTGTCCTAATTCATAAAGTGGTTTTGTTACTAATAATGTTGTTTCAGCTTCACCTGCCGAAAGTCTTACTTTCTCCATGGGAACTATATCAGGCGTGTATTTGCTACAGATGTCCCAAATCAGCACTGAAAAGTCAGCTCTATGTTTATCTAGACCAGCAGCAAGCCAGTTACTATCCAATGGATTCCATGCAAGAGTATTGCATTGTCGTGCATGTTTTGGAACAAACTCTTTTCCTATCAAATCTTTGAACTTTGAGTTATGATCTTGACCAAGACTTGTAAGTACAACTCGACCATTTGCTTGTCCAACTGCTAGGAGACATTCAGGATCATAATTGAGATACCAGGCAACACATTTCATATAGGGTGTTTCTGAATTTATTGAGAGTAATGTAGCTGCAGAGTCTTCAGATAAACGTAGAGATCCAGCTTTGAATTCTGAATTCACAGTAGATTCCACGTGATAAAGGCTAAGTTCTGAGTCACATACAACAAATCTATCAACCTGGTGTGGTGCCCACAATATATCAGGTTTGGTACCACTCATGCTTACTGATGATCTCAAAGAGTGCAGTTAGGTCCATTCACTGAAAATCTGCTTAAAAATAAAAAGTTTTAAAATGTTAACAAAATACAATTCTAAGCTGAATCAACTATTCAGAAAGTCAGGAAATTTTCTACACAGGTACTCTGTTTTTCAATATATTTATATTTCTTCTAACTGCTATGAATTCAAGACAATATTTATTAATAAAAGGGGAAAAGAAGAACTTCCTCCAATAAGATGAGCTGGTAGGAATCTGAGAACTCCATTCTGGTTTTATTTCCCATGATCAATTATCTGAATTGCACTATGACTAGTACCTTCAATTTAACCTCAGGGTTGAAATAACTTCAGTGTGGTGAACAAATTAATAAGTATCATCCATTTGAAGGGGATAAAACTTTAAAGGGTTATGAATCACGTACCTAAGCAACAAGTTTAAAGCAGCACTATCCAACAGAACCTTCTGCAATGATAGAAATGTTCTGTATTTGTACTGTCCAATAATGGTAGCTACTAGCCACATGTGGCTACTGAGCACTAGAAATGTGGCAGTGCAAATTTTAAATTTTATTTAATTTTAATTAATTTTAATATAAATAGCCACATGAGGCCACCATAATGAACAATGCAGATTTAAAGTACAAAGCCACTAGTTTCTTCCTCAAATTTCAACGATAAGAAGCAGGAATGTATTGAGCGGAGTTGAGTTGGAGTCCTAGCTCTGACATATACTAGCTGTATACCTCAAAAAGGCCTTTGTGTTTGGGGGTCCTTATCTGTACAACGTAAGAACTGGTTTAGACTAGTGTTTCCCAAATTTTAGTTATTCATGTACCACCTGTGCCATTATTTAATATTTTTATTTAAACTGACTCATTTTTAAAATCTGAAAATCAATTTTAATTTCATCATAAGGTCCATGAGTCATGGGTACAATATGCTAAATATATTTTTTTCTAACATACTTAAATAAATATATAACTATTAAAAATGCTTGACTGTGTTACCTAAAATCATCCTGTTTATGACCAGTAGGACACACTGCACTTTGGGAAACTGAATTAAGTGAGCATTAGAGGCTCTTTCAGTTTTCAATTCTGTAAACTTCGAATAGGTATTTGAAACAGGAATTTTGAAAAGATAAATATTCTAGTAGTAATTTAGGCACATAAGCACTAAAAATAGTTATGCTAAAAATGATAGTTTAATAATAAAAGCTACTTACAAAAATGTAAATTTCTGTTTTTAAGCAAGTCTGGCTAGAGGTAACAGTCTAGATTAAAAATGAACAAAGATACTCATAATCTTCATGGCAACTGGAATCTGTACACCCATGTTGTCAGTTCTTAAAGAGTGAAGTTATGGTTCATTCATCTCTCTATAACCTGTACCAGGTGCAGAGCCTGGCGCAGACTCCTAAGAAAGATATTCTAAATAAATTCAGCCCAAACATATATTTTGATCTTGTAAAAGTTTCAGTCAGGAATTATTAGTCTAGAATTTCAATAGACTCGTAAAATTTAGATGACTGGGAAAAGCCTCTAAGAATTCTCATACCGCCTTATTTCCTTCCTTAATAGCTCTGAAGCCCAAGATCAATCATTTCAATTATATTCTTACTAGCACCCTCAATTTCTTCATTTCCTTGCCACTTTTGCCTTCCCCGACTAGCTCAACTGTCTTCTTTCTTCCACGCAGGCTGCAGAGTCTCACAGCTCTGCAGACTGACTCCATAAAACATTAAGGTAGACAACATGTCTGGGCTGTGGTGCTGGTTCAGCAGTTCTTATATTCACCTTCCCACTCTGGCCTTTATGAAATCAAAGTGATCTTTTTAAAATACAAGCTTATCCAGGTTATCCAACTCCTGCTTAAAACCCTCTCATGGTTGCCAACTGCTGTTAGCATAGAGTTCATTCTTCGACAAAACCTACAAAACCCTAAATGCTTTGGCCTATCTACTGATCCTGCCTCAATGCCCCCTGTTCCCCTCCCTGCTAACTGTGTTCTAGCTATACTGGCCTTTTCATTGCCTAGAATGTAATCCTCCACCCCCCATCACCACACCTTTGCAAATGCCATTCCCTCCGGCTGGAGCATTCTTCCCTCCCTTCTTGGCCATGTTAAAACCTGCTCAACCTTGACATCAACCACACTCTATCCCCTCCCCAATCTAAATCAGGTTACTTAGATATATACTCTCAATGGAAGACATTCCTTCCCTTTAAATCACCCTCTCGGGCTTCCCTGGTGGTGCAGTGGATAAGAATCTGCCTGCCAATGTAGGGGACACGGGTTCGATCCCTGGTCCAGGAAGATCCCACATACTGCGGAGCAACTAAGCCCGTGCACCAGAACTACTGAGCCTATGCTCTAGAGCCTGCGAGCCACAACTACTGAAGCCCACGTGCCTAGAGCCCATGCTCCGCAACAAGAGAAGCCACCGCAATGAGAAGCCCGCGCACCGCAATGAAGAGTAGCCCCTGCTCACCACAACTAGAGGAAGCCCGTGTGCGGCAATGAAGACCCAACACAGCCAAAAATAAAATAAATAAAATGTAAAAAATAAACAAAAAATAAATAAATCACCCTCTCCATCTCTCCTACTAGATTATAAACTCCCTAAGAGCAGGTAAAGTATCCTTTTTGCTCTCCATTTGAACCTCTAGTACCCAGCACAGTGCTGGGCACTTAGTAGACACTTAGTAATTACTTGTTAAATGAATGCATTTCTTAAATGCTCCCTCTGACACCTCTCACACTGCTCTCTCCAAATTTCACTAATCTCCCCATGCTTACGCCCATTGCCCTTTCCAGTAGGGGTTGGCTCAAGCCAAAAGCAAAGTGCCCACTGTCATAACGGGTTCCAATAATGGGTAAGGGCCCACAGTGAGCAACCCTGAGAGGATCACTCTAATACACTGACTTTCGTTTATTCTATAAGCATTTTGGGGCATCTTCTATGTTCTAGACACTGTTCTAAATGCTGGGAACACAGTAGTAAACAGGGACAAATAAGGTCCCCGATTGCTATGGAATGAACTGTGACACCCCAAAATTCGTATGTTGAAGTGTTAATCATGACTCCACGTGACTGTCTTGGAGACAGAGTCTTTAAGGAGGTAATTAAGGTTAAGGTTAAATGAGGTCATAAAGGTGAAGTCCTGATCTGACAAAACTGGTGCCCTTAAAATACAGAGATAGCAAAGCCCTCTCCCCATGTGAGTACACAGTGAGAAGGAGGCTGTCTGCAAGCTAGGAAGATAGCTCTCACCAGAACCGGACCATACTGGCACCCTGATCTCAGACTTCCAGCCTCCAGAACTGTGAGAAAATAAATTTCTGTCGTTTAAGCCATCCAGTCTATGGTATTTTGTTATGGCAGCCCAAGTGAACTAATACACTAATAAAACCTGCATTCTAGTGCTGAAGTTATGTCCAGTCTTAAAGAGAATTTAAAAATTTAAGAATGAGAAGGAAAAGAAGCACCTTGTGTAACAGGAAGTAGCTAAGACAACAAAAAGAAGGAACAGATACTGCCAAGTAAGGCTTTATTCATACTCATGCCCTTGCAAACAGAGGAAACCTCTTAACTGGAGGTATCCTGAGATCTGGCCCATCTTCCTACCTCACTGAAAGACAAATGCTAAAATAAGCACACTTTTTATATAGGCTTCCTTCCTACAACTGTACTCTTCACACAAATGGTAAAAAAAAAAACCTGGGTGCCACATGGAAAAATCCATCTTAAAAAAAAAAAGAAAGTGTTACTATAATTTTAAAAACTATTTGATTTACATGACTCTCAATGAAGAATCATCCGTATTTCTTCTGATATTATGCACATATTTATATTACCATCCACAAAATCTGACTACAGTAACTCATACAGAATCACAGAACTTGAGAGTTAGAAAGAGGCTAGCAAACCCTGCGTAATTCACATAGGAGTAAAGAGAAGACCAGATGTTTTGATTCTTTTCCAACACTGCCCTACTCCCATCCTAGATTATTGCATAGAGAAAGGATCAGCTATATCATTTGCAGGGCCCCCTTCTTCAAAACTTATTAAGAATTTCAATACTGTGACAGCAGAACATTAAACCAAGTGCCAGGCCTTCTAAAGATGGGCCTTGTGTGACTGCACAGCTCACACACCATGAAGCTGGCCCTGAATACAGAGGTACATCTATAAGCACCCTCTTAAGAAATGTACAGCTGACCCTTCAACAACTCAGGGGTTAGGCCGCAGACCCTCCAACGCAGTCCACATGTAACTTATAGTTGGCCCTCTGTATAAGTGGTTTCTCCTTATCTGTGGTTCTGCATCCTCAGATTCAACCAACTGTGGATTGTGTAGTACTGTGGTATTTACCATTGAAAAAAATCCACGTATAAGCAGACCCATGCAGTTCAAACCCGTGTTGCTCAAGAGTCAACTGTATTTCTTTACAATCCAACACAATATAGATGGATCCTGGCTCCTGAACAAACACCACTAGGAGTATGGTGGAGAGCAAAGAAAAGTGAGCCTGGAGTCAGAAGACCTCCAGCCACTACTAGCTAGACCCTAACAAGCCCCTTAATACTCCAAGACTATAAAATGGAGATAGAACCCACCCTATCTCCTTCTCACAGAGTTGTGACAATCAAATTAAATCAACAAATGCGACTGACGCATCAACAAATGCGTCAGTATCACTACGATTCCCTTAAACAGCCCTGGAAATTAATGTTTTCAAATGCTGGAGACGTTGAAAAATTGGGGGTAGAAGGGGTAGGATTTGCAATAATTACAGCTTATATTTAGATGCTCACCTTCAAGTATAACAAGCACTCACTTCCCATCAATGGTTTCTGAGCAAAGGAAAGCCATGATGATGATTCTGTGGTCCTCACCAGAACATCTATAACAGCCCTGTCCAACAGAAACATAGTGTAAGCCATATAACTTAAAATTTTCTAATGGCCACATTGAAAAAAAATAAAAAGAAACAAATCTAATTTAGCAATATATATTATTTAACCTAACATATCAAAAATATCCTTTCAACATGTAATCAATGTAAAATTATTAATGAGAAATCTACTTTTTTTCTTTTCTTTTTTTTGTGGTACCAAGTCTTGGAAATCCAATATGTATTTTATACTTTCAGCACATCTCAGTCCTGTGTGGCTACTGGACAGTGAAGATCTATATAATACTAAGTGTACAAGGTATCCAATCACCCTTTTATGTTGTTGTCTTTTCTACTTGTCTTACCATGACAAATAACAACAGTAGCAGTTTCAATAAATTTCTACCATCACCATCTTCAAGGAGATGCTCTATATATCTCCAAATTTCCCTTAAAATATAGTTAAACAAAAGGCTGCAAAGGCAGTCATTTGCTAAGTAATTTAGGAATGCTCGTGGCTCCTGTGAGAAGCTTTATCCTCTTACGGAATTTTCATTACTCGTATATGCAGAGGACAGAGCTACGCGGGTGACAGGCCCTTTAAGAAGTATTTATTTAGAGTACAACTAGAGCAAGGCTGGCTGCTCTGCCGCGTAATGCAGAAATCTAAGGGCGACTCCCACGCTCCAGACAGCGGGCTGAGCTTCGCGTCCAAGGGGAGGACGCGATTCTACACAATCCGGCCGCGGTGGAGGCTGCAGCGCGGACCCAGCACCCCGAAGGAGGTCCCCG
The DNA here is from genome assembly GCF_009873245.2 of Balaenoptera musculus. NCBI lineage: Eukaryota > Metazoa > Chordata > Mammalia > Artiodactyla > Balaenopteridae > Balaenoptera > Balaenoptera musculus. The sequence goes on along the minus strand of NC_045793.1, from coordinate 62,451,435 downwards.
CGCCCGCGGGCCGCTCGCAGCTCTCAGGCCCGGCCTGACGCCCGGCGCGGTTATCCCGCAGCGCTGAACGCGACTCCCCGCGCCTCGGCTCCAAGGAGGACCCCGGGTCCGCACCCGCCCGGGCTTTTCAACTGGGCTTGCCCGGGCGCCTAGCGGCCGTCCTGGCGCTCCCGAGCCCTCGACTCGGGCCTCCCGGTCCCGAGAGCGGAGACGCGGCCCGGCCCGCACTCACCGACCTGGGAGGCGGCGCTGCCTTAGTACTGCCGCTTCCGGCCTAGTCGCAGCCCCTCCCGACGGGGGTGGTCCACACGCCGGCAAGATGGCGGCCGCACGACGCGGCCACTAACCAGGGCCACAGGACCAGGGTCCACTACCCGACCACCACGCCTCGCAGCCTCGCGGACTTGCCTGGGCCTGGGAAGGGGAGTTCCCCGCTACGAGCCCCGCCCCTCGCTCGCCCGCCGAGTCGCACCGCCCGCGGAGTCGCACCGCCCTGGGGCGGGGCCACGGCCCCAGAGGCCCCGCAGGCCCTGCCTGCTGTCCAAGCGCCCTGGTCCATCTCCTCAGGTTCCGCCCCCTGAGTCCCCAGGCGGGATCCTGGTCACGGGGAGCTGGACTCCTCTCAGAGCTGGGTTATCAATTTTAAGGGATTTGGATGCTTTAGCTCATTTAATTGGTTTAAATTTCCATTAAGGTACTTCCCTGGTGGTCCAGTGGTTAAGACTCTGTGCTCCCAATGTAGGGGGCCTGGGTTGAACTCCGGTCAGGGAACTACATCCTGCGTGTGGCATCTAAGATCCTGCACGCCCCAACGAAGATGCCCTGTGCAGCAACTAAGACCCTCACAGCCAAATAAATAAATAAATATTAAAAAATAAATTACCATTAAAAATTTATTTGTGGGCCATCTATGTAGTAGAAAGTCCAGGGTATTTGGTTCACGATTTATTCACTCATTTACTCATTCCACAAACACGTCTCGAGTGCCTATTGTGTACTTGCTGTAATGCTGGGGACACTGGAGTGAGCAAAAAAGATACGGTCCTGTCAGGAAACAGGCAATTAGAGGGCTGCCTAGTTAGGGCTAAAACAGCGCTTCGCAGGAGGGGCGCCCCCTTAGTGTTTGGGGTGTGTGTGTCAGGAACACTTCCTTGACTGCTAGGCTGAGACAAGGATGAAGATGAGATTAGCTGGGAAAGCGAACAGGTCAGAGGTGTTTGGAAGAGAAGAGCCTTCTAGAGCAGAGGAAGAGCATATAGCAGTGCAGAAACAGTGGAGTATGGACGAGTGAACAGAGGAAGTGGGGAAAGATTAAGATGATGTATTAGAGAGGCATTTGGAAATCAGGTTAGTGAGTCTGAATGGACTTTTCCTAAAGGCATTGGTGCAGTCATTGAAGGTTTTTAACCAGGAGAATGGTGTAATCAATTTTTATGGGTTAAGGTAAGTATCCAAATGAGAGATGATGGTAACCCAGACTACCAGTGGTATGGAGAGTGGGGATGGAGAGAAGTGTGTGGCCTGGGGAATATTTAGACGTTGGGATGAACAGAGCTTGATGACTGATTGAGTCAGGGAGAAAGAGGATTCTAGGTTTCTGGCTCCTGTAATTGAGTGAATGGTGCTGCTACAGGTGTTACAAATCTTATAGAAACTTTTTTCAGGTGTCCAGCAATCTGTGCTTGTTTGTTCACAGTTAAAGGTGGGTGGTTTGGGGCTTGTGATAGATATAAACAGCATACTGAGCTTAGTCCTGATGATCTTCAAGGCAGATAGTTTGGGTAAGAGGATGAGTTTGGGGAGAGTATTGCCTGTGGAGGTCTAAGGCTCCTTTTCACTCCTGCTGTTGGAGAAGTGGAGGCTTAGGAAGGTGCTGAGTACTGAGGGCAGATACCATAGGATTCATCACTTCAAACACTATCTTGCCAATCTTCTCAATGGTTTTGGCCCTGGCCCCAAATCCCCAACCTCAGATCAATACAAGTCCCTTCCTTATCCACTCCTACCATGCAAAGCTGAGGGAAACATCTCTCCTCACACTCAGGAGGTGACTTTGCTTCCTACTTCAGAAAGGAAATTAAAACTGTTAGTTAGGAATTCCCGGTCTCCTACTACTTTCTCTTTCCTTCCCCTCACATCTTCACTCACTCCCATTTTTACCTTCTTATAGTTGACGTAGAGAAAGAGAAGGGGCCTTATATTCTGTTTCTCCTGGGACCTAGCACCATCAATTTTCTCCTCCTCCATGTGTCTTCAACCTCCTCGTTTCTACTGGTTCTTTACCTTCAATATATATTCAAGTCACTCCCACTTTTCTCCTTGAAGGAGAAAGCCATACTCACCCTCTCTAATCCCACATCCTCCTGTCTTCCCCTGAATTCTGTTGACTGAGACTTTCATGCCCACCATTCCATTAAAACTGCTCTTTACTTGCCTAGTGTTGTCATCCCCTTCTGGAATATATGCTCCACATCCTCGGTTTTCATTCTGTTAAACCTCTACCCGCAAGTGTCAGCAAGGCATTTGGTGATGCAGTTAGGAATGACCATTCCTTGGCCTCCCTTTCAGCTAGGCGTGGCTATATCGAAAAAGACTCACAGACTTAGAGAACAAACTTGGGGTTACCAGGGGGAGGGATAGTTAGGGAGGTTGGGATTGACATGTACACACTGCTATATTTAGGACCTACGGTAGAGCACAGAGAACTCTGCTCAACATTATGTAACAAACTAAATGGGAAAAGAATTTGAAAAAGAAGAGATACATGTGTATGAATAACTGAATCACTGTGCTATATACCTGAAACTAATACAACATTGTTAATCAATTGTACTCCAATATAAAATAGAAAGTTAAAAAAAAAAAAACCCAAAAACTGTGACCAGTGAGATGTGAGTAGAACTGGATCATGTCCCTTAAAAGAGAAGCTGCTTGCTGTCTACTACCTCTTCTCCCTTCTTGCTCTCTGGAAAATGGCAAAAAGAAACATGGACTAGAAAGGGAAGCCATGTATTTAGGAAGGTAAAACTGCTCCACTAGTCTAAGCCCCAGCCTAATTTGGAGAGCTGAGGTTCCCTCCTCCCTTGAATCAGCCACAGAGTTTCGACCATTACACAAGAGAAAATAAACTCTCTTCTTTTAAAAATTACTGTTTGCTCGGCCCTGTTTGTTATAGTGGCTTAGCCTATTCCCTAACTAATAGACAGGGACTCTGTCTGCTTTATTCTCTGCTTAATCTCCAAGACCTAAAACAGTGCATAGCACAGAGCATATGCTCAAAAATTTGTTGAATAAATCCTAAAGCAATATCTTTCTCTGCTCCACACCCCCCTCTAGCTAATATCTTTTTCTCGCCTTCCTTTTCCATCTAAGCTTTTGTGAAAGTGTACTCATTTCACATTGCTTTCAGTTTCTTGCACCCTAAAGTCCCCATAGGAATAAGTGACACTTTTCTCATTCTACTTGGAAACAGATTCTCCTTCACTAAACCGTGTTCCTTGTGAGTAGAACTGGAGAATGTCCCTTAAAAGAGAAGCTACATGACATCGACTTATTCTTCTCCCTTCCTGCTGTCCGGAAAATGGCAGACAGTATTTTCCTTGTGGATAGTAAACTTTTAGTATAGAACTTTGGATTTCCTGTAGCGCCCGACTACATAATATGTATTCAAAAATATTTACCAAGTGGGAGAGTACATTGTATTTGTTGGAAGATTAAACCGTATCAGGGAATTTAACAGACTGGTCTGAGGTTACACTAGCTGTCTTTATCAAACATTCATTTTTGTAATGGATGCCAGAGTTGCTAGTCTTAATGTTTGTTTTGTTTTTCAAACTTCTGTAACCCTAACAGGATGCTCTTCTTTTTAAGCTCCTTTATTAATGTTGTGGCGATCCAGTATAGGATTTTTTGTTGTGGTTTTAAACCAATAAAGGAGAGCAGTTGAAGATTGCTAATTTCCTTCTTACTTACTGCTGCCCTCGGCAGCAATTCAGCAACTACTGGAATATTCCGTGGAGTCTGTGACTGGCTAATCCCAACGCCCTTTATTTTCACATGAACAAAATCAGTCTGTACCTGAGAGCAACTTTTACTCTTTAGGCACCAAGTGGAAATTAAGGCCCTGTGAACATGTGATATGGCTTAGGTAATCTTTTTACAAAGGTTGAGGATGAGAAGATTTGAGATATCTTAAAATAGTGGTCTTTAAAGAGTATTCTAGCACACTCCCAAGTTAATTTTGTAAAACAATGCACTTATTCATACATTTTTGGGGATTACATCTAACACTGTCATAGTAAATTTACAAAGTTGCCAAGGGTATGATTTTTAATACATTTTTAATGTTTATATTGTAAATAAAATGGTTGTATCGAACTTTAAATGTATCCAATGAAATTTAAATACCTTAGTGTAAGTTTCTCACTATCATTCATTTAAAAATTTAGTGAATAAGCTATTCTTTAATTGTAGGAAATTTTATATTATTCTATTTTTTTTTCTCCTTGAACTTGTATGTCCATTCTACTGTCTCCAAGTGGATTATTCATGAGTTTGATAACAAACAATTATATAGCATGTACTACGTGCCAGATACTTTACAATATAGGCTCATTTAACACTCTGTCTCAGATTGGGCGCTTTGAGAGCCGTCTTCCAAGATGGAGATTAGGATGTAGGATACTTACTAGAGAGTATTCTTGAGATAAACACTTGTGAAAGAGAGGAAGAAGATGTAGGATTGGGCAGAGGGAGAAGCCGAGCTATGATTCAATACCAATAAAGGACTCAGCCAATCCACGGGAAACTTTGGAATTGAACTGGCCCTTCAGAGTCGTGTTGAGTTGGGACAAGGGACCCAGGCCTTTATTACTACCTCACTGATGTGGATGGGTCATTGATGTGAGCTGTCCCTTGAAAAAGGATGACTTTGAATGAGGCAGTTTTCTTGGCAAGGCAGTCCCCAAAGAAGGCTGACAGCTGTGGGCCAGCTGCTGGTAACACTCCCAGCAGCTGAAGGAATAAGTCACTCATTACTGAAGGGGGACACCTGGGTGGTGCATCACAGAATTCACCACAGTCTTATAAGGATGAGGCTGATAATTTCCCCACTTTACAGATGAGATAACTGAGGCACAGAGAGGTTAAATAAATTGCCTAAGATATCTCTTAAGTGGTGGGGCTAGGATATGAACCCAGACAATCTGGCTCTACCCTTGTGCTTCTAACTACTGGTCCATTCACTACCAAATAAAACAGCCTCTGATCTAATTCTATGTGCCATTAAAATTATCTTTTAAAACAGAGGTTGGCAAATTTTTTTTGTGAAGGACCGGATAGTAAATATGTTCAGCTCTGCAGGCTATACTGCCTCTATCACAACTCCTCAATTCTGTTGTTCTAGTACAAAAGCAGCCACGGACAGTTCATAAACAAAGGGGCATGGCTGTGTTCCAGGAAACTTTATTTACAGAAACAGGTGGCAGTTTGGATTAGTTTACTAACCTCTGTTTCAGGGAAAAAAAAATATTTAAAGATAGAGGAAACACTCACGATTTATTGTTATAGGAATAAAGTAGTACCAGATGGAACAAACATAACGATCCTAACCTTATTTTTTAAAGACTAGAGGGAATTGTGCCAACATTTTAACAGTAGATGTCTCTGTGGGGTAGGTTTAAAGGTGATCAATATTTTCTTTATTATACTTTTCTGTTTTCTGAGATAAAAAATGTAAAACTTTTTAATGAGAGAAAACCCAGTGAATATTATTTTAAAGAGTATTGTTGGAGGGATTAGGATGCTTAATTCCATAATGATAGACAGACACTTCAACTTCATAATCCTATACCCACAGAGTTAAGTCAGAGATAATAAGGTTCAAGCAGTAATGCAAAGTGTCTATCAACTGGGGTAGTTTTAGGACGATAACTGCACCACGGGTGATGCTAACATTTCCTGCTTTGCTCATTGATTGCCTCTTCACAGGGTGTCTGTTTCACTAGTGGATATCTTGGCATTATGGATTAAATGTTTGTACCCCCCCCCAAATTGATATATTGAAATTCTAACCCCCCATGTGATGATTTTAGACGGTGGGGCCCCTGTGAGGTAATTAGGTCATGAGGGTGAAGCCCTCAAGAGTAGGAGTAGTGCCCTTATAAAAGCGACCCCAGAGAGCCCTCTCAACCCTTTTCTGCCATGTAAGGACACGATGAGAAGTCGGCACTGAAACCCAGAGGAGGACCCTCACCAGAACCCGACCGTGCTGACACCTCATCTCAGACTTTCAGCATCCAAAACTGTGAGAAATAATTTTCTGTTGTTTATAAGGGACCCAGTCTATGGTAATTTGTTACAACAGCCCGAACTGACTAAGCAACTGGGCTTATCCCTTCCGATGAGCACTGAAGCACTAAAGTGGCAGCCATCAACATTACAATCAAATCCCAGTGAAACCACAGCCATCTCTCTGCCTGGTCTCTTCCACTCATTGGGCGGGACTTGAGTAAATCACATTTGGGCTTTTGAAACAGATAAGTGTCTAAATTCTGCTAATTTCTCTGCTCCCACAGCCATTGCCCTAGTTTATTTAGGTCTTAATTACTGCTCACCCAGACAATAGTCTCCAAACTTGTCTCTGGTTCCCCTGTTCCTATTCTTTTATGCTAAACCTTTGATCTTCCTGAAGCACATCTCACGCGACTCTCTTGTTTAGAACCCTTCATTGGCTCATGTTTCCTACAGACCAAGATCCAAACTCCTCAGCCTGGAGTTAAGATGTCAATATTGTGAAGTCTTTGTGGTTGATGAGAAAGAAAATTTGTATTTTCAATGGATCAAATTAATTTTAGAATTACCTAAACCCAATGAAGCCCAAAGCAGTTGTAAAAGTAGGCTTCTTTTGGTAGTAAAATGAGAAAAAGATTTCCCGAACCAACACTGAAAGTTAGACATATATCTAACTATGAAGATGAGTTCAGAACCAGTGTCATTTTGAGGAGAAGACCAGGTCACCAAAAACTCAAAGCATATCTGATTGGCCTCAGCCAATAATTTGGACTGTTTCTGATGTAATGTGCAATGTGTGACTATAAAATCTTCAAATGGGTAATGGACTTAATTCTCATGTTCAAAATCTTGGACTATCAGCAGCTTATTTGCAAAACTAAGCCTGGCTTTCTCAGCTGAGTATAATTGTAACCCCAGGAAGAAATGGAAGAGGTAAGAAATCAGAAGAATAAAGAGAATCAGAATCAGGATAGAAATGATGAGGAAACAAATTTACTTCCTAAGTTTTAGCCCTTTTGTAAATTTTGTATCAGTCAGTTTTATAGTCATTGCAATGTTGAGTATATTTTGTCTTCTCTTGAAAAACATTTAAAAAGAATCTGCTGCTCTAAACTTGAAAAGGGGGATTCAGTTTGCAACGATGTTTACGAGTTTGGAGAAATGTAATCTATTAAGTTAGTATATTTCATGAATTATCTGTGTGAGGTATATATATTGTTTTAAAATTAATAAGTTAATAAATGGTGAATATTCCTCTCTATGTAACATACACAAAAGCTTCTGGGATATTAAAAGAATTTATAGACATGAGATTGTCCCCATTCTGGCCCAACATATCTTTCCAACTTGATCTTTTAACCTATACTAGCTCCAGCCCTACTGAATTATTCCCAATTACTTTTACAAAGCAACTTCCCTAAACATGCCTTTATTCCACTTTTCCCTGGAATATTCTTCTCCATGGCTTAGAAAAATTAAATTCTATCCGTTTCTCAAGATACGTCCCTCAGTTTCTCAAAGTCTCCCACAACTGGAGGACATGTCTACCTTTCTGAACTCCTTGGCACTTGTCACTGTGCCTGTCTCACACCCTTAGCCTCTTTACACATACACACACACATAATTATGTATTATATTATAATAATGTTATTGCAGATTATATTACAATATACTCATATGGTTCTACTGTGAATTCCTTGAGAGTGGGATACACATTACAATTATCATTGTTCCCCATATTATTTGTTGAATCAAAACAACGAATGCATAATGAAAAATTAAAGAAACACACGAATGCTTTCATTCCAACTCAAAATTTAAAAATATTATTGCGAAAACAATATTGAAGGAAATGTCTTAAAATTCAGATATTTCTACCACGCACAACTGTTTTCATTTCTCTGCTTCACTTTCAGGATTTAGCTATGCTCATACAGCATATTTGTTTATGTAACAGGATGTTAAAAATAGGATTTGTCATCACTAGACTGGAGCAAAACAATAGGTGATGAATATTCTCACATTCCAAAGTGATATCACCTATGCAGTGCTAGCATAGTGCTAGCATAGTGCTAACACCTATGCAGTGCTGGAAAAATTTTGTAACCTGAAGACCTAAACACACTGAAGGATATAAAGGGGTTGGAAATGAAGGGTCTGGGAGAGATTTTTTTGGAGAAATTCATTTCCAGGGAGTCTCACTCCTAATCCCCTAGGAGAGGTCTAAAAGTGCTGTTCTCAATGGAGAGCTTGATCTGTGCAACTGGGAACAGGGATGCAGGCAGGAAACGTGGCACACTGCTGTCTGAGCCATGCCTGGAAACTCAGAAGGCCAGCTAGTTGCTCTGAAGGCCGAGAGGTGAGAGGTGCGTCTATGGGAACAACCTTCATTCCTAGTGTTTGTCAGGATAAACGATGCAGGAGCGTGCCCTGCAGACTAGATGTGGGTCACAAGGGGAGAGAGGCAGCCTAGAGCAGTCAGTTAGAGGGCTTTCCGGTGGGAGGGAAGCGACTTCAGCTGATAGACTTTGGAGGCGTTTCATGTGTGGTGTGAAGGACTGTGCTTGACACCTGCCAGAGAGGAGACCTGGCCAGGTTTAAGAGATCTTGACAAGGGATCCTCAGTGAAGCAGAATCCCTGACGAAAGCAGGAGAGCTGGAGAGTGGAGAAAGGGATCACGTGAAAATCTTCCAAAACCAAAGCAAAGTAGTAACCAGTTAAGTAGATCTTTCCAGGCTTTCTGCCTGAAGAGTCAGAAACTGCTCTTCATGAGTTTGCGGAAGACAGAGAGGCACAAAGTGGGGAAACGGAAATGACCATGTCCCCTTTCCCACTGCAGGCTTCCAGCCTGAAGCAAGCCCCAGCTGGGGAGAGGAGAAGCTTTAAGCTCAGAGTTTTAGCTGCTACATGGAAATAGACTTTTTAATTATTGAAACATCAGTTTTATGACTCAATGTGAAAGAAGTGATTTTTATATCAAAGACTGACTCAGAGACTCATGACACCTGCCTATAATTTCATGCAAGGGGAAAGGAAAATCCTGCCCTCAAAAATAGGTATGAAAGGACAGTTGGGGGAAAAATAAAGTTGTTTTGTGACGGATCCTTTGGAGTCCTGCTCTTTCAATAGATTGGTTACATTCAACTGTAATCAGAATGAGTGAACCATTTCACGCAACTAAAATTTCAAGTCTTTAAGAAATTAGTACAAATTGTAAAATATGATAAATACACACAAGTTTTTGCAACTGTACACTAAAATATTAATTGCATAAACACTGTGATCTTACACAGGGCTGAGGCCTATGGTTCTGTAGTTTGTGCATTAAACACCTCCAGGAAGGCCACTTGCATCATGGTTATTCTACAGTTGTCAGGCAGCAAGAGTCTTGAGGAAGGGACACTTTCCTAATATGAGGTATGATGCTATATGTTACATGTATGGTACCTTAAAGGAAATGATACTGTATATCCCAAGAAGTATTCAAGCATGGTGTATTAACTAAGCAAATGCTCAGACTATTAAAACTGTTTTATTGTGATGATGGATGTTTACACATTGAGTTTAAAAATAATCTCTCCAAAAGCAACTTAGTTTTTATTAAGCTGGGGGAAAAAGCATCTGTGTAATTGTTTATTTAATGGTTTAAAAGTTAAAATTCCAAATTTTATTTGTTTTTTTAACATGTCAGCCAAGAAAATACATATCCGTCATATTTGCTGTCTCATAAGTATGCCAGAAATAAGTGTATTGGGTGAAATTGAATAGCGCCAAAGACTGAATTTAACTGGAAGAGACTGCTTAAAATGGGAAGGCACTCAATTCTGTGAGAAACTCCAAGCTTTTTTTTCTTATCCTATCCTACTATCTTATTCTATTATCAGGAACTTTGTCTCCCAATACATGTAAATTCTACATCTCTGATTGAAGATCTAAACCATTTTCTGTTTATATAGAAATAATTTCTTATATTAAAGCCTGTAAATTGTTTATTAAATACATGTGTTATTGCCTAATATTTTTTCTTTCTTGTAGTTTTACTATACATGTCTGGGAAGTAAAACTCCCACTTAATAGCCTATAAAGTCTGCTGATGTATCAGCAGTTGCCTTGACATTATTAGATGCAAGTAAGCCCTACCCTGACTATTAAATAGAATTGAATCTAAAAAATATAAGAGGAAGGAACACTTCCAAACTCATTTTATGAGGCCAGCATTACCCAAACCAGACAATGACACCAAAAGAAAAAAAAGTCACAGGCCAATATCCTTTATGAACACAGACGCAAAAATCCTCAACAAAATATTAGCAAACTGGAGTTCAACAATACACTAAAAGGATCGCACACCAAGAACAAGTAGGATCTATTCCAGGGATGCCAGGATGGTTCAACATCCACAAATCAATCAATGTGATACACCACATTAACAAAATGAAGGACACATTCATACTGATCTCAATAGATGCAGAAAAAGCATTTGGCAAAATGTAACATCCATTTATGATAAATAGAATTGGATAAGCTTATTCATTCTAATAAGTGCATTGACTCTATTCATTTTTCTTGTAGTTGAAATTAACATTGGTGTTCCTAGCGTCTCTTTAAAATTTTAGTTTCTAAGATTATTCCTTTTAACCTGAATTTTTTCCTTTGTGTTTACTTTAGAGGTTGGGGAGTGAAGAGTATATAAACAATGAAATAAAATCTACTCCCTTTTAACTATGCCCACATATATACACAGGGGGATGTGAGTTAAGGGTGATAATTACTCAAAACATTCTTCCTCTGGACTTGGAGTTATTGATAATTGAGAAATACATACAATAGAGACATGGAGATCCGAACATCAGCATTGCTATTAGTAAAGCTGAACGCAGCTTGGACCTGCAACCCCAAATAAGTTTCCTGGTACTAGCATTCATGTCTAGACTTTGGACTTTCTCACCAAACAGAATCTTCCAGCTGCAAGGGACTTTACTCACTACTTCCCATCCTTGGATCTCTAATAGTAAGTATTTAGAAGATGAGGTCACACATGCATAGGACTTTGAACACATTAATTCTACCCACTCAGGAAACATGGACCAGTGGATGTTAGACTATTACCCCCATCATTTAGGATAAATCTAAATCCTCCTCCTGTGGAGAGGACTGAATAAGGGGAGAAAAGAGATACCAAAGGTTATACACTAGTAGAAGTATCATAGAAATATGAAAGCAGGGGCGTACTTGTTAAAGAAAATGGAAATGTCAATCAACATCCTTGTTGGAACTACAGTCATTGATCAGTTGCAGCCATAAGTTGGCCAAGGATACAAGAATTTGGCAAAAATCAATGGAAGCATCCTACGAGGTTCAATTTGCTATACAGAATTTCCAGTAGATAATATTGTGTATTTGGTTATTACAGTATTTGTAAGTACATACCCTTCATATCAGTAATATTTAGAATAAACTTATGTACATATATATATATACACACACACTTTTTTTTTTCAGGGTCGATTGTTAAATACTTTTCAGCAAGCTACTGGGTACTGTCCTTTTCCTTCACTTCCTTCCCTCTGCTGGGTCAGTTGGGTACTAAGCTCTTTGATTCTACTTTCTAAACATTTCTTGGAATTGTTCACTTCTTTCCATTCCCACTGCTGATGCTTAAGAGCCCTGTCTCTTATCTTACTAAGTTTCCTAATAGGTCTCTCAGTCTCCAGGCTTGCTTCCCTGCAAAATTAATTCTTCACACGGTCACCAGAGTGATTTTCCTAAAATGAAAATGTAATCATGTCATTCCTCTGCTTAACATTGTTCACTGGTTCCTCATTGATTTCAAGATGGTCTAAACCCTTTAACACAGCAGAAAAGAAAGTGCCTACTTAACCTCTGCTCGCTGCACTTGCAGCCTCGTGTCACAGTCTGGGCTGGGTGCCCTCTTTGCAGGTCTCTTTTATAGATATTATCATGTTGCATTGCTGTTGCTGTTTTTTGTCTAATATTTTGTTATAAAAATTTTCAAACATACACAAAAGTTGACAGAATTATATAGCAAACCCACTACCCACCATCTAGATTCCACGAGTAACATTTGATCTATAATATTTGACATATTTGCTATATCATAATATTCATCCATCTACCCATCCCTCTATGCATCTTCTGTTTATAAAATGCATTTCAAAGTTGCAGACACCAGTACACTTGCTCCCAAACACTTCAGCATGATCTTATTAGCTAGAGTTGGATATTTGACTACTTAAAAATATTTTTGGTAAAATTTGTCATGGCCTTTTTCTTACCTATCTCTTCCACTAGGCTGAAGTGACTGTGTCATTTGTTTTCTACCCAAAAACAAATAAGACACAGTATGCCTCACACATAGTAGGAACAAGGTTAACGTTTCTTAAATGAATATGTTTCAGATTTCATCAGATGTTAGTTTCTTGATTCATATATCAAAGTAATCTTGTCACCCCTTTGATTCATCTTCTTATTCCCCTACCCAGAAAATTTGTAGACAGCAACTTTCATTCTACCTATTCAGCATTATAGGGAATTAAGAATTTTAATCTGTTAATGATAGTAGACAAACTCTCTCATGGTGTCTTTCTACAAAGCCCCACAAGGTGGTGCCCAAATATCTTTTTTTCAAACAGTAGTCCCTCAAGACCCATGGTCAGTCCTCACTAATTTCTGTTAGTATTTGGCATTTCTGAATTTGGTTAATTAGTATAATGGAATATTATACATATATATATATGTAAGAAAAATTACTTACATAAATAAAATTATACATGTGTATTTCCGAATCTATGGTTCTGGATATAAACAATGAATAATGATTATATTAGGTACCTTATATTTGTGTGAGTTGTATATCATTAAAATGTTTTTCACATCCAAAATAGTAAAATATGAATTCATCTCAAGCCCTATTTACTGTAAACTTTGTCCATGAAAAATTTACCCTTAGTACAGAATTTAAAAGGACAGAGGAAGAAACAAACTATTGTATAGGAGGAACTATGTATGTATTTAGATGTAACTCAAAAAATAAACTATGTATTTAGATGTAACTCAAAAAATGATGACCTGTTACCTCAACTGGGGACAATGTTATGTGAACCAGAGTTGTAAAGGGTTGACATAATGTGGGATAATAAGATACTTAATGTTCTTAAAACACTTTAGTTCCAGGAATTTGATTGATTTCTTTAAAAAACTTTCCTTGTTGAATATTCTTATTAAATCCCAAATGGACTGACCAGAAAACTCAAATGGATGTTGAGTTTCTGCAACTTTTTATTCATGCAAATGATGAGATCTAACCATATCACTAGCTGTATTTTGATCAGGTATCAGTAACATGCACAGTAACCACAGTTTACTCGAATCAGTGTAACAACAATCCCAGGCTACTCTGGCAAACCTGCCCAAATCTAGAGGAGAAAGTTCTTCAACTCGGGGCTCTCATAAATGGTGTTCATCGCCTTTGATGGCCCAGGTATTAAGATTTACACAGTGAGAGATGAGACTCATTATGTGCTGGAATTTAGCCCATGATAATTTGTCTTGAGCCATTTGCTACTAAGGGAAAATTCCTATTTTTCAAACATAAATTGTTGGCCATATAACAGGCTCCTTTTTCTCCTGCTCTGGCACAAGCCTGGATGGTGCCAAGGCCTAGAAACCTCCCGGGGTATTTAGGGATAATGAAAGATGACCAGCTGACGTACAAAGATCTAAACTCTGTTCCCTTACTATCTCACAGGATGATCTTTGGGTGGGTCTCAACACCTGCCCTCTATTTTATCACCTGTGAAGTGGAAGAATCAAATAAAAGTGGTCTCTAAGTTTCCTTCCAGCTCTGATATTTGATGCTATTATTTGTCCCCAATAAAAGAAAAGTCTAAATACCATCTAGTGGGGAATGGAAGAATTCACCAAGGTACAATACAACACTTTCTAATACCTGAAAATAAAATCAACTAAATGAAAAATAGAAAATATTTTTCCCATTAAAAGCAGAGTTTGGTCAAGGCTTAATAAATAGATCAGGGGTCCCCAACCCCTGGGCTACACAGCAGGAGGTGAGCAGCGGTCAAGTGAGTGAAGCTTCATCTGCTGCTCCCCATTGCTCCCCATCTCTCACATTATAGTCTGAACCATCACCCCCCCCCCCCCCCGCCCCGTGGAAAATTTGTCTTCCACGAAACCGGTGCCTGGTGCCAAAAAGGTTGGGGACTGCTGAAATAGATCCTATCATTTCTTTTTGGGTGGATTCTGAATGAAAATGTTAAGACTTCTTTATTCACTGAAAGGAATAATTTTTTTAAAAGTTGGACAGTCAAACCTATGATAGAGCAAGACCTGTCTACTTTCAGATATTTCTTAGAAAGGAAAATTGTAAAAATTTCCAGATAGCATCCTGAATTTCTGTCATAAAAAATCTGCTCTTAGTAAAGAATAAACAACACAGAAAGAGAAAATATAAATATTGAAGGTAAATTTTAGAGAAAGATTTTAATTGTCATAAGATTGGTGCAATTGGGGGGACTTCCCCTGATTGGTGCAATTGGGAGGACTTCCCCTGTGGTCCAGTGGTAAAGAATCCGCCTTACAATGCAGGGGATGTGGGTTCAATTCCTGGTCAGGGAACTAAGATCCCACACGCCACAGGGCAACTAAGCCCGCGCGCCACAACTACTGAGCTCGGCGCCTCAATGAGAGCCCGTGTGCCGCAAACTACAGAGCCTGCGTGCCACAACTAGAGAGAGAAAATCAGCACACCACAACTAGAGAGAAGCCCATGCTGCAACGAAAGATCCCGCATGCCTCAACGAGGCTCCCGCATGCCGCAACTAAGACCTGATACAGCCAAAAATAAATTAAATAAATAAATAAATCTTAAGGAAAAAAAAGATTGGTGCAATGGGAATTTATGCTGTCACTGGGAATTTATGCTGTCACTGTGGTCTAGGGCACTATGTGTTGCATACGTGACTCAACTATTCAGGCAGGGGACCAAATGATAAATAATAAAGCAACATATATCAGAGAGTAAATAATACAAAAAAATTGTGTAGAGGGAATGTGGAAGAGTCAACTTAATCAGAATTTGGTGAGGGGAGGGGTACTGGAGTCATGCTGCTGCAGACTTAATGGATGCCACATTTCCTACATTTTATTACCAAGGATAATTTTCAGGGAGATCAGCTCGGTGCTTTGTGTCCACCTAGAGGGGTGGGATAGGGAGGGTGGGAGGGAGGCGCAACAGGGAGGGTATATGGGGATATATGTATATGTATAGCTGATTCACTTTGTTATAAAGCAGAAGCTAACACAACAATGTAAAGCAATTATACTCCACTAAAGACGTTAAAAAAAAAGGATAATTTTCATTTCCTTGTTGTTGAATGCTTTTAATCCTTCCCTTAGTTAATAAATAGGACCAATACCATTTTGGTGTTTTTCTAATTTACCGTGAATGACATGAGAGAATGTCTGTCATACTTTTGGAGCCAAGAAGGATAATGGATCACAGAAAGTTCAGAGCTTTGGGGCAAGTGTTAGAAATTCTACTATATCAACATTTCATACTGAAAAAAATAGAGGGGGACCTCTAAGGACAAACTTCTCCAAATTGGGTAAAAAGGACATTGGCTTCTCCCTTCTCATTTGAAAATGTTCTTTTCTACTCTGAGTGAGCAGTATGGGAGGTAGAAATTGGGAGAAGATTGTGAAACATTAAATTATACCCTGGTCTTGGTATAATTAACCAATGTCTCATATGTAACTATGAGACAAGTTTGTGCTGATGCGTTACTAGCCCTTTTTGTGTTTCTATAACCTCAGGCAGAGAACACCTTCCAATGTATACAAGTCATTCCAGATTTTGGTTCGTTTTAAATGATCCTAGGACCCCAACATACCATCACTGTTGAAATGGAGACCTTGGCACTGGTACCAAAACAAATAAAGCCAACATAGATTCTATATGGTTGAGAATTTTTAAAAAGTTGAAAAAAGATTTCCTGTCTAGCAGTGCTTTGAAGGAGAGCAATCTGTTGTATCAGGGGTCTCAGGTGATCGATGAACACTAAAAAAATTACTTCTAATTATCGTTCTACTTACTCTAGGCCACCCACAGCAGGAATAGCAAAAATAGGGTGTTTTTTCTGTAAAGACTTTGCTACAGAACAACTGTCAGAAAAGCATGGACTCCAGGTTGCCTTTTTCCAGTCATCACTGTTATCTATGCTCTTTTATTTGTTCTGTGTGTGTAGCAGTTCAAGACCATCCTTAAAGTTAAGATTGCAGCCTTCAGCCATGGTGCATTGTTTCTCTGGGTGCAAATCAAATTGTTTTATATACACTGACAGAACAGAAGATTTTTCTTTTGAGTCATTTACCCAATCAACTTAGTGCTGATTGCCACACCTCGTGAGAGCTGGCAAATCTTAGGTTTGGGTCACCCTATCTGGCTTTGGGGTACAGAGGGGAATGAATGAGTAGGCAGGATTCTGACCCCTCACCTACTTCAGTCAGAACAGTTCTAAAGCAGGAGGGCTTTAGTCCATTTCTTGCCTCCAGACTCACCTGTTGGCATCTTTGAGGTACTGTTTTTCTGTAATTTGTTAACCTACCCCAGGAAAAAGAGTTGATCTTCTGAAAAATTGCCACTTCCTTGTCCCACGATTCTCTCCTCACGAAAGTGAAAGGTGTGGTTAACATCCAGAGGCTATTTAGGATATATATGTGGTTGCTTCCTGAGAAATTACATTGTTGCTTCTGCAATATACACACTATTTCTTTTTTTCTATTACCAAAGCCCCACAAGCCTTCCTTAGTTCCTCAAAACCTGCTGTGTGGTGAGGAGACAATGAAGACATTCACATGGATGCCTAATTGAATGATGCACCTGTCGTTACAAGTGAGCCTCCGTGATCAGATAGACCTGAGTTAAGAGCCCATTCTGGCATTCTCTGGCATTAGTATGACCGTGGGCAAGTTACTGAACTCCTCCCTGCCTCAGCGTCCTTATCTGTAAAACACGAATTCTTGCAGCACTTCCTGTAAGCAGATGGTTTGCTTTTGGAGGGTTAAATCCCATAATGTGTGTGAAGCAGTTAGCACAGTGCCTAGCACCTGGTAAAGAGTTCATGAAAGGGAAGCTATTATTGTCACAATAAGCAGAGCCATAAATGTTAAAATGTCTTTCTATGAAAGCTGATTCTAGATAATTATAACATGAACATTTACATTGCTTTCTCTGATCGTCTCGCTATTCTTTATCCTTGAGGCAGTCTGTAGGGAAGCCTGCTGCTAGTTGCGTTAAGTGTTGCACAAACACTGACTTAATATGGGCTGTAACCCCAGGTAGAAAATAGGAAGAAAGAGAATGGAATCACTACAGTGACCACCTTTCCTGGACAGAGACCTCAGAATATTGCGGTCCTCCCTCTCATGTTACAGTTTGACAGGATCTTGATAAATAATTAAATTCACTCCCTCATTTCATAAGTGGGAAACTGAGGTCCCCATGGTAGAGACAGAACCAGGACTAAATTCAGGTCACTCTTCCACTATATATTCTATACATTTTATTATGAAAAATTTCAAAAATCACAAATGTAGAAAGACTAGAATCATGAACTTTTATATATTCATTGCTCAGCTTCAATAATTATCAACCCATTAACTCTCTTGAAAAACCAGGTTTGCATCTGAGTCTGGTATGACTTATCCTCTTTCACAGAGCTCTTCAGAAACAGTATCTTACAGAGCAACCCCCAGGCAAAAGAATAGAAAGAGGACATGGCATGAGAAACAAAGGCAGGCTGTAAATAAGTGCCTAAAATGTAGAAAATCTGCCCATTTTGACAGCAGCCCGGAAAACACAGACTTGTTATGAAAGGACACTGTTCCTTTAAATTACTTACTGATCCCACCCAGATCTTGCACCCTGGTCAAATGCCTGACCACTCTTGCTTGAACTTAATCTAAAAAACATGAGTAGAAGATTACAAAAGATCCAAAAGCAAAGACAATTTTTATTTCCCATGGAACAGAACAATATCAAATAGCCAACTCCATCCCCAGCAATGGTCCTTGCTGTTGGCATTTGCTTAACCAGTCTTTAATTCCTGTTTGATAAACTTTATAAGGTAAGACGTAACCGTTTTGTTTTAATCACTTGAAATCAGATAGGACATCTAGGAACTGTGGAAGACTAAATGGTTTACATACTTATGATGTGAAGAAAGCTTATCAAATTTTTTTATCCTCTGCTACTACTTTAAGTGCATTATCAGGGAAATATGAATAATTGTTAAAATGTAGAAATTTAAATTTTATTTTAAAGTTGTTTTTAAATTGATTTTTAATTAACAGCTTACTACATAGAATTTCAATTATGTTAATATCTTTTGGGACATCTTTTTCTTAATTTGGAACACGTTTTTATAGTTTAGTATTAACTACAGAATTCTTTATAACATGGTAAGTTTAGCAATTTGAATAGAGTATTCGATCATGTTATTTTCATGGCGAAACAAATGAGATGCAAACGCTGTGAATAAAATTAGTAAACTCTGCTGAAAGATAATTGTACTTTTGAAAAGTCATAAAGTCTCTTGGATTTATTGATCCTGATATTTACCCCAAATAAATTTTAGGCAAAAAAGCCAAAACTATGGCATTTGGTTAAAGATGATCATTGTTTCTACATTTATAAAATGTAACCTATAGTAAGCATAGAGGTTTATATTTCTTTTATTTAACTAATGGCATTTTCCCCTGAAACCTATTTCGCTTGTATGTGACATGTAAATGAGAGAAAGGTGAGAACTATGAAAAACTGAGGTGAAATAAAACACGGCAAAAGTGATCAGAAATGGGTGGGCTCTTTAGATACCAAACTAATCAAGAAGAAAGAGATTTCAGGGAAGTATTAGAACTAAAAAACTGGAGAAAGTTGTAAGGGTGTCCTCTGGCTAATATCAGAAAACAGAAAGAAATAGTATGACTTTGGTTTGGGAGAACTAGATAAAAAATGTCAGAGCAAAGAGTAATAAATATGAGATACTGTGATTATTGCTAATGAATCAGTTGTATTAGGGAACATTGTATATACAAGGCATCGGGTATGAATTCATAATTATATGCCAACAAACTAAATGAGCAAGTGCTTAGTTCTGGGAAAGATGTGTTTATTTAAAGCCAGCATTTCCGAAGCCCAAAATGAGGCCTGCAAATGAGAAAAATGTGGTTTTCATCTCAGGGTCCTATATGGGAATCCCCTTCCTTATGTTTTTGAAGAGTTGTCTCGCTCTACAAGCTACAAGCTTGTAAAACCTCTCTTGTTCTCAATGAAATTAAATTTTCAGTCTCTTATTTCCAGAACTTCCTTACGTACAGGGTCAAAAAAAGAGAGATGGCATGTGTAATACTACGGACATGATATTACACCTTTTTCCCCTCTGAAAATGCAATAGCAGCTGTGTTTTGCTACATAGCCTTATCCTTATACTAATCTTCAGTGTTAAACTTATACAGCCCTCTGTATTCTTCTCCTTGGTTAGCAAGGGATTACTTGGAGAGACATATCCTCGTTGTGTTCTATTTCCTCAGTCCACTTCTCCTCCTCCTCCTCCTCCTCCTCCTCCTTCTTCTTCCTCTTCTTTTTTTTTAATACCCAGCTATCTCCACATCTTAGCATACCTGGTCTGAAGAGCAGTTGACATTTGGTCAATTACACTTGAGGCACTTGCCAAGAGAGATGCTTGGCCATAGTGGTACAAAGTCAGCTAATAAAATTCCTGCTAGTTGATGTTATTTGAGGAGCAGACAATGGCATGGAGCCATCTACTGGTCCATCCCCAACCCAACAGCTTTGCTTCTCATTGGGGCTTCTCCATCTGGCATGTATGAAAGAAGTCAGTCACCCATCTCATTCCTCACTTTGCATATATTTCCACCCCCTATTCAAAGTCTGGAAAAATCATGCTCACAATTTCCCAGTTACCATTCCATGAAGGAAAGGTGCCAAAGAAGGAAACTGTTATTCCTTTTCCAGAACTTCTGAAGTCAATATACTTTAAACAGGCAACCATTTTCAAACCATGCAGAACACTGGTTCAAAATAAGCTTTCTTGTTTCCATTCTAGGGTATACTGAGCTAGCCACACAGGAGTCTTCTCTTGCCAGGGAAGCCTGTGGGTTTAAAAGGCATTTGGTACACAGCTGGGCATACTGAGTGCTAAAGTTTGCTGAAGATTTAAATATAGGATTAGATTTTAAATTGTTAATCTACCCAGAAAAATAGTTTCACAGGGATGTTCAGAGGGGATTGCTTCCTGATTTCAAGTTCTCTTTCTGTGCAGTAGTTCTTCCAGCTAACACTTAGAAAATCTGTTAGTTTTGCTCTCATAATCTTTTTTTTGGCCTGGTTTTATTTTTAATTTAAAAAAATATTTTAAACATCTTTATTGGAGTATAATTGCTTTACAATGATGTGTTAGTTTCTGCTTTATAACAAAGTGAATCAGCTACACATATACACACGTTCCCATATCTCCTCCCTCCCGCATCTCCCTCCCTCCCACCCTCCCTATCCCACCCCTCTACGTGGTCACAATGCACTGAGCTGATCTCCCTGTGCTATGTGGTTGCTTCCCACTAGCTATCTATTTTACATTTGGTAGTGTATATATGTCCATGCCACTCTCTCGCTTTGTCCCAGCTTACCCTTCCCCCTCCTCGTGTCCTCAAGTCCATTCTCTAGTAGGTCTGTGTCTTTATTCCCGTCTTGCCCCTAGGTTCTTCATGACCGTTTTTTGGTTTTTGTTTTTGTTTTTAGATTCCGTATATATGTGTTAGCATACAGTATTTGTTTTTCTCTTTCTGACTTAACTTCACTCTGTTGTCATACTCTTTTGATTGACTGGATATGCAGCTGTAGTACAGCTTGGAACTCTGGTGGAGTTGAAGTTAACAAAGTAAATGTAGAAAATGGGGTTCTATGAAACAGAAGGGCAATTCAATTTTGGACTTGACCTCTGAACTCATTGAAATTGTGCATGTAATATTAAGACAGAAATGGTGGTGGTTCTCTACAACCCTGTAAAAATATTGGCATGGTCAGGAATTAGTTACAATGAAAACGAATGAAATAACCTTGCAGCAATCTGATACTACTTTGGAGAAGGTAGAAAAGTCAAACAGACCTTGTGATTGAACCATAGTCATCATATAGAGTGGGACTGAAATGTTTTTGAATGGCTGTGCCCCTCCTGCTCCCCATAATATAATGGGAAATTCAGACTACTTCGTTGTAATTCTTTGAATATACAAAAATACTCATTAATAGATGTTTGGTTGTGTTGCCGTGATCTATTTGGATTAGAAACTTTAAAAATCTCAATGTGGGTAATTTTTTATAAATATGAATGAAAACCCTTTTCTCTTGCCACATACCAGTTTTCAATACTACTGGCTTGAAATTAAAAATGGCAAACTCTATATTTTATTAAAGTGTTTATAACTGATTTTTCTATTAAAGGTGATATACGGCAGATGATTTTTCACCATCTACCATAATGTGGAACAAACATTTTGTCTACCATAATGTGGAACAAACATTTTCACCATCTACCATAATGTGGAACAAACATTTGCTATTTTGCAAATAGCAAACCGCATATTTAGGTATATATGTGATATTCTATTTTGATATGATAATAATGCACCTTACAAACTTATAGAGCATACTTATAAAAACATCAGAGTTTCTAGAGCACTCGTACATTTATTATCTCATTTGAGCTTCACAGTAGCCTTGTTAAAATGGGCATGACAGAGATTGCCACTCTCATAGATAAAGGAACTGAGGCCCAGAGAGGTGAAGTGGCACACTCAAGGCCGTAGGCAAATTAATTAGTAAGTCACAGAGCTAGGATTCAAACTTAAGTTCTCTCTGGTAGGTTTCTTTGTCCCTTACCACTGCTACAATGTGATGTGTAGTCATTTTCTCCCTTGATTTCAAAAAAGTTAAAAAAAAAAAAAACTGCACCAAAACAAGATGGGGCCTCACCAATATGAGATACAGTTTGAGAATTAGGCAGAGTATTATTT
Source organism: Balaenoptera musculus (assembly GCF_009873245.2). Taxonomy (NCBI): domain Eukaryota; kingdom Metazoa; phylum Chordata; class Mammalia; order Artiodactyla; family Balaenopteridae; genus Balaenoptera; species Balaenoptera musculus. The sequence goes on along the minus strand of NC_045793.1, from coordinate 62,429,012 downwards.
ACTTCTAGACAACTTTGCCTAGTGTTTGTTGAATTTTTAAACTATAACGTACTTTCTTTCCCTCTCACTTGAAGCAAGTTTTACTTTGGGAAGATGCTCGGAATATATGGTATTTTGTTTGCTTCCGATTTGCACAATTTTACAAGAGGAAAAGAATTTGTAGACTTAGAAAGAGATTTAGTTCTTTACAGTGTAAGCCCTATCTCCCGTAGTGCCTCTCTTTTTCACTTCCTTCTCCTCTCAGAAGCAAGCCACCTCAGGCCTTTCCTTTTGCAGAGTTGTTTCACGAGTAAGGGCAAGGATTTTGCCTAACCTGTTCGTCCTATTTCAGACCCCACTTGCTTCACAGATCTTGTCTTCATTGTGGACAGCTCTGAAAGTTCTAAAATTTTTCTCTTTGACAAACAGAAAGATTTTGTAGATAGCTTGAGTGACAAGATTTTTCAATTGACCCCGGTTGGCTCCTTGAAATATGACATCAAACTGGCAGCCCTTCAGTTTAGCAGCTCTGTCTAAATTGATCCACCTTTTTCTTCTTGGAAGGATCTACAGACTTTTAAACAGAGGGTCAAGTCTATGAATTTCATTGGGCAAGGTACTTTCTCTTATTATGCCATCGCCAATGTCACGAGGCTACTTAAGAGAGAAGGGCACAAAGATGGTGTGAAAGTGGCTTTGCTGATGACTAATGGCATCGACCATCCAAATAATCCAGATGTTCAAAGTATTTCTGAAGATGCCAGAACTTCAGGGATATTATTTATCACCATTGGACTCTCTACTCTAGGTCAATGAAACCAAACTTCCTTTGATATCTGGGGATCCACCCAGTGAACCCATTCTACTGTTGAATGATTCAACCCTTGTACATAAAATTCAGGATCACCTGGTAGGTACCTAATGGGTTGGTTTTGTATATATTTCTCACCATAATATTGATAATTTGTTTACAAATTCTGTATGGATAGATAGTGGGTCAAAAAGATGAAAGGGAAAAAATCTACCTTGGAAATGGAAAAGAAGAATCTCTCCCATGTTCTCTCTACTTTCTTGATAGTTTATACCATGTAATCTGGGGAAGTCCCAGACTCATTCTCTGGAACTTTATTGTCAGCTACTGCTGAGGATTTTGGAAGGATTAATTTCCATTCATCCACCTCAGACTCCTGTTTGTACATCCTGGGCTCATTGAACACTGCTGACTTATATTTGATTTGTAGTCAACTTGTAGTCTGCTATAATTGTACTAAGTTCTTCTTTTCCCATTACACATGTGCAGGAATATTTTTTGACTGTTTGTCTCACCTATTGTCATATTATGCTCAAGTGAAGTTCACAGACTTCCATTAAAAAAAAATCTCCTTGTTTTTTAGGTGTTAACAAGGTCACCCAATTTTAAATCAGCTATAACCTGCCGTCACCCCACAGTTTCTCCCATCAAATCAATGAGTCCCACTAGATTGATCTGATTAGCTGTGTCACTGCTTTTCTTTATTGGCTGTGAGAGCCTTTCCTTGCTGCTAGGGAAAACACAAGGCAAAGCAATCAAAACAAAATCTCTCTTCACAACATTTCTCAAGGAGGAAACTCCTGGAGATAAGGTGGTTGATTTAAGTGTCAAAATTGATTTTCTTAAGAATATTGATTTTAAAAAAATTTCTTGAGAAGAGGGCAAGGACAATGTGTCCTTTAGGTCCTGAGCACCCCATATGGGCTCTTTTCTATCAGTTGAAAAAACCGCAGGCCCCGTTTCAGAGTCTGTTTTGCTCCTTTTGTCCCTTCCCTCAATTCTTTTCCCAACATTACTTTGATTTTGTTACTCTCAGTTGTTTTCAGCATGAGATGCTGAGTTTTTCTTACCTAAATAATAGTGATCACGTCTTGAGTGCTCTCTGTGTATTATGCACTGCTCTGAGTACTTTACATATTTTACTTTATTCAATGTTTACAACAATCTTATGATGTAGGTACTATTATTATCATCGTTTTATAGTTGAAAATTTGAGGCCAGCTAAAAACCCTGGAGTCTGCATGCTTAACCCTGTATAGTTATATTGAGAAGGAGAATGGTAACTATTTTTTTATGGTTTTCTCAATTAAAATTGCCTTGAAACAGTTAAGGAACATCCCTTCTCCAAAGTTACTATTGTCCCTAGACTTTTTTAACTTGGGCATTAGGGGTAGATGGGGAGAGTTCTGCCTAGACCGCAGGTGACAGGCTCAGCTCCCAGGTACTTGGGGTGAATGCTTACGTGAGCATCTCTTCTGCAGGAAAGGGGAATGTGCTGGGGTGCCCGGCTAACTGCCTAGCCCTGCCTGTGCCATAGTTTAAGGAGTCCTCACCACTGAATAAAAGAGAAGTTTCAAGCATGTTCAGGAGAGGACCCTGGGGTTGTGATGAGTCACCTGTTGCTGCCTGGAGAAGACACAGGACAGGCAGCTCCTTGTTTGGCCAGATGTGTCGGTTCAGGAGGTTCATACGCCCTCCAGACACACCCTTGCCAAGAGCTCCTGCCCAACTGAGAACACAGGCTGTTGGCAGTAAACCTGAAGCAAGACTGCTTGTTTCTGGGGAAACCAAAAAATGACTAAGCATCCTAATGACTCTGCTCTCCCATAGCATCCTGTGATTTCAGCTTATTTGCTCAGATGGAAGCTCTGTGAATAAGCCACTTCTTAGAAGGAGGTGCTGCTTTCCAAACAAATTCCAGAATCCAAAGAGCTTACTAGGCTTTTCAAAGAAAGATATACCAAGCTTCAATGTTTCGAATTGCCATGGTCTAGGAAGCAGAACTTGACTTTTGATCAGACCATTGGAAAAAGTCCTCATCTTATCTGTTTCTATTACATCTGTAGTTCAGTTTTTTTTAACTTTTTATTTTGTAATTATTATGCAGTTGATTTTTAAAAATAAGTTAATTCAGTATAATTTAAGTACAGATCTGTGTCTACTTTGAGTGCACAATTCCCTGAGTTTTGATAGATGTATACACCCATGAAACAACCAGCACAAGTAGGATAGAGAACACTTCCATTATCCCTAAAAGGTTCCTTATGCCTCTTTGCAATACGCCCTTCCCTTGTCCCTTAGATGCTATTGATCTGACTTGTCTTCCTAGATTAGTGTACTTTCTAGATTTTTACATAAACAAGCTCACACCACGTGCACTCTTTTTGTGTCAGGCTTCTTACTGCCAGCATAATGATTTTGAAATGCATCTGGGTTGTTTTCTGTAACAGCAGTTTATTCTGTTTATTGCAGAGTAGACTTTAGTTGCATTTATGGACAGGAGTGTCCACAGTGAACAGATTTTGCAGGAGCCAAGACAAATCAAGGAACCATCACACATTCCTTGACACCTCTTGCAGGAAGTATCACATAAGAATCCCATGAAAGCATTTTAGTTCTGAATTACTCAAGAGAGACCTGATGATTCCAAGGTGAAGAAAATACTTGTGCTGCTATTTTATTATGATTTACATAACAGTATTGAAACCTAAGAAACAGATTCAAACCAATCTCCTGGATATATTACTCGGTCCTTCAAAAGAGCAAGAGAGAGTACAAAGAGATTTTAAAAATTCTTTATCACCTTTGATATTAAAAAATTTAAAGTCTTTATGGGAATAAAGGTTGTGGCAAATTGGTCTCATTCTCTGAAGATAATTAAGCAAAACATCCATTTAGTGTATCCTCTCCTTCACATACAAAGAAGGGATCAACTTGATAATTTCTGTATCATCTTTAGAATCCTAGCCTTCATTAATTTATTAATTGTGGTCCACTTCCCAGTTTTTCAAGGCTTCCTCTGTTTAGAGCCTTACTTCTGTTCTCTAAGATTTTATAATGGCTATTCTGCTACTGTAGTAAGCTGCAAATATATTTTTTTTTGTCATAGAGTTTGTAATCCTTGCCTACTAAGTTCTTTATTCTCATCCCATTTGCTGTCATGCTAATTAATAACTTTGACACTTTCCTCACATTTTCTCTGTTCCCTTCTCATAGCCTTGACCTCATGGTCACTCGCAAAACTGGCAATTCCATTCTAGCCTTCTTTTTTCGCATATATGCCATCATAAAACCCTGACTCCATTAATAAAATGCCCCTTCTTTTGCTCTGGTGAGGTCCTTTCTCTATTTATATTTTTTCATTTAAACCAGTGGTCCACAACCTTTTTGGCACCAGGGACCAGTTTCGTAAAGACAATTTCTCCACGGACTGGGGTGGGGGGTGGCGGAAGGTTTCAGGATGATTCAAGCGCATTATATTTATTGTGAACTTTATTTCTATTATTATTACATTGTAATATATAATGAAATAATTATACAACTCACCATAATGCTGACAGGAGGCAGAGCTCAGGTGGTAATGTGAGCGATGGGGAGCGGCTGTAAATAGAGATGAAGCTTTGCTCACTCGCCCGCCCCTTACCACCTGCTGTGTGGCCCAGTTCCTCACAGGCCACGGACCAGTACTGGTCCATGGCCTGGGGGTTGGGGACCCCTGATTTAAACTACAGTATCCACCTAGGCCTTAATTGAACATGCCCTTCCCTCTGGCTTTGACCATATTCTCCCAGCTGTCCTCCACACAGCCTGCCTCTCTGCTTAAGTGAAAGGCCTCATTACTTCCCAATTCTCCAGCTCTGTCCACGTGGGCCCTTCTGTCCACTCTTTTTAAATGTCCCTTCTCACTGCTTCCTTTGTCTGATTGCCCACACTAGTCTTTATGCCTTTTTTCCTTATAAACTTTGACATATAGAACAGCATTCCATCAATGAGTTGGTCCTTTAAATTCCTTTATTCAAAATTATCCAGAAAGTCCAACTATTCCAAGAAACCATCCTGTTCCTCCCCCTCTGCCCCCCCAAGTCTAGGATCTCCTTCCCAAGCAGCTTGCTTTGCCATGTTTTCTATCACTGGGGCTTATAGGCTGTAAGTGCCCTTAGGGAATGGAGCTTTGTTCTTTGTTTCAAACAGTCTTATCTGTTATGTAGTTTTGAATCCATTTTTGTTTCCACAGAAATATAAATTCCAGCAAACACAAAATCAAATGAGTTCCAAACATAATTAGTAAGTTGTGCTGTTATGGTTTTTAAGCCTGTGGCACATATTTTTAAAGGGTAATATGGCAAAGCAGAAATTGAATTTTCAAATGAAATGCTTAAAAAGTGTAAAATTACACATCAGCCACAGTAGCAGTTAAATTTATCAGTTTAAAATTGATAAGGATATTGCTTATTGTAAAAAGGTGGTAAAGTGATACAACTTTGAATTTTTCCTTATTTTAGTAGTTATTTTCAAATATTACAATTTGACTTGAATTATTAGTTGTTTTATTGTCTCTTTTGAACTCCTTTCAAGTTCCTTTTCTCTCTCTCCCTCCCAGAGGAAACCAAGTTTCTGACGTATATTTTAAATATTTTCACAATTTGGATCACATTTTATGTATTCATTTGCAGCTTGCTTTTCCACTCAACTTTTTAGGAAATTTATCTGTGTTAAAATACAGAAATTCAACGCGTTGACTTTAACTGCTGAGTAGTATTTTGTTTATTGATCCATTACGCTATTGATGGATATTTTATTTCAAATTTTTCGCTATTAAAAACAATGAATGCTGAAATATACAAGCACAAGAATTTCTCTAGGGTATGTCTGGAAGGGATGTCAGGATCACAGGTGGAAGCAAGGACTTGTCCTGGGCAGCCTAGAGATAAAGCATGTACATTTCAACTTTCTAGGCACAGCCGAATGTTCTGGAGAGGGTAAGGCCATTTACACTAAAATCGTCAGTTTTTCTGAGTTCCCATTCTCAACATGACCTACTACTTCTTAAAGATACAAGTATCTCATCTGCTTTCAGCCTGGGTTTACACTGGCTAGTAATTTAAAATCACTGGGGCAGGGGACGAGGGAGGGAGAGGGAAAGAAAGCCATAGGTGAGACTCTGAATTTGGTAGACAGGGTCTGTGGCCAGAGTTTTACAGCTCCCAAGACCATGTTGTCAAACTTTCTCATTTTATAGATGTGGAAAATGACCTGGAAGGATATATGACTTGCCTAAGGCCAGGTGGCTAGATAATGGTGGAAACAGGATGAAAACCCTGGATGACGAAATTCCCAGCCTAAATTTTTCTCTGATTAAATCCTTAGAATCACTTAAAGCATTTTGCTATCTCTTCCCTCTAAATGATTCATTTGATTGGAAATAAAGGTAGAGTAAAAACAAAACTAAAAGGATGCAGAGTCCTCCATTAAGGTACAACTCTGACTTATCTTTAGCTTCTTCATTACATGCTTTATTTTTAACATCTTGCACAAATATTCTAGTGCTCTTTGCTTCTATCTTCTATTTTACCATGTGTAAATTACCCCTCAGATGCAGTCATAAGGCATTAATTTGACACATAACTTCTACCTTAAGAAAGCAATAATTCTATCTGTAAACGTAAGTTCTGTCCAGTGTTTGACTTCAGACACGACCTTCAGTGCTCTTGTCAGGTAATACCACACTGAGCTCGAGTAGGGTAGTGAGACCTACATATTGGACAAAAACCACATCGTGAATTTCTCTAAAATTATGAATTGAAAGTAGTTTTGAAAAACATTCTGGTTAATTCATTTCTATGTGGTTAAGTAGAAAATAGCCCTGAACTTGGTTAGGCAGCTCAGCCCAAGTGTGTGACCTTGGGCAAGTCACAGCACTGCGTCTCACGTTTCCTTATGAGAGAACGAGCTGCTGGACCGCATTGACTTGTAAGGCTCATTAATATTTCATGAAATTATCACCCTAAAATTTATGTTTTAATGCTGAAAAATAAGTGCATATCTGTAAAGGAATAGAAAAATAGAGAAGAGAAAATACACAATTACATATTCTGCCGAAGTCTGTAAATAAAAGTGAGAAATTTCTTATTATGGCTGATTAAGCTTGTAGCCAAACTATGGAGATTACAGAGCTGATAAAAAAGAAACAAGAGGTAAAACATAGGATGCAAAAGGATAAAATTTCTAGAAAAAATTACTTTTAATGAATGCTAGTGCCCTTCATGTCTTCTATTAGTAGACAGCTCAGAGTGCTCCTTGGGTTGTTGGCTGGGGCTTTATTGATTTTACAAGGTTAAAAAGGCTGAATTGCTATTTTTCTTGGAAATTGCGTATCCCTTAGGGCATAATTAAGGTTAATAAGAAGCTGGAAGCAGAACTGTGAATTGAGTTAATGTTTCATTCTTTTTTCCCTCCTAGGATATCTTATTTGAAAAGAAGGTAAGCACCACATGCTGTGATTACTATGAATTACTCTAAAAGCTCACATAAGAAAAACAGCATTATAATTCACATTAGAAGATAAGGTGTGACTAAATAAAAATGCTTAATTCTTTTTAAAATGAGCCACTCTATTTTGAGGCAGCCATTTGATTTATTTTATGTCACCATATCCACTGCAGGTTGGAAAATTTAGAAAAAGTAGGAAATATTTAAACGATTTTAGAGAGTGATTTTAGAAATCAACGATAACCAGACAACATAGTTTTTGCTGACTTTGATATGACTTCCTTTTTTCTAATTGTGTCTCAATACCTGCTACTTATGGGGGTTCTCCACTCTAGGAACTGTGCCTTGCGTTGGCCAGGGTTAGGCAGTGTTCCTGGCTAAGGGACAGGGCTTAGAGTTGCCCCCTGCTGCCTGATGGCTGACTAAGCTTATTCTCCTCCCTGTTGGTGGCAACCAGACCAAGTGACAAAGGAAACCGGCCAAGATTGATTGGACAGTACTCAGCACAATAGATGACCATCAGCTTGCTGAGGACTGCTCTACTGGATGTGTGTTTCTGGGCAAAGAGTTTGGAACATCTGGACTTTGTTCGATAAACTGCTTCTTTAACATTAGGAGTATCACATAAAATAATAGGAGCCAACCAAAGCTTGTAGAGCACGACGTTTCATTATTTTATATGCCATTAAGACAGATTAAAAAAAACCCTCTGTCAATTAAACTATGATACAGTACCTTCTTATGAATTACAATTTTTCATTTTATACTATGGCAAGAGTCCTTTTAGCTTTATTTAGATATAGATTTTTAAATCCTGTTATCACTTCTGTGCATACAGATAAGGGAAAATATAAGCAAACTAAATTGGTTATTTCTAAAACTTCTTCACATTCAAAGTTGAAATCCTCTAAATCATTTTTTGTCTCAGTCATTATTGGCTTTTCTACACAATACCAGCCCCTGTGCCACCAAAAGCGTTGGTGATGCAGCATTTCTTCAAGTGTTCTTGTTGTGTCTCTGGAGTTTTATTCCATCTCATTCTGGAAGCGCTGAAGTTCATGTGCAGAAAATCCCAGCTTCATCTTGGTTGGGCCTGACTCATTTAATATGCATTCTGCTTTCAGAGATGTGACAATAAGGAAAAATATGCGTCTTAGAATTGATAAAATATGGTATAAGTCAAATTTTTTCCTTTTTTGAGTAAAGGAGTATTTGGTGTTTGTATATTATTGAGCCTGGATGTGTTGTATAGAAGAGCAACAGCAGAAATTCCAAAAGTCCACTGAAAATGTTTATTTTTCCATTTTAACTGGCAAATGATGTTATACATAAATTTTCAATGGGAGGTCTATTTTATTTAACCATGGCAACATTTAATAATACTTTATTAGCTGGGTCTTCCTAGATCAGAGTTTTCCTGGAAGAATTTAATAGGGAGAGCAAAAGCTCCATATATTTGCAAGGTAAAGTTTCTTCAAGGAGTGTTCCATTTAGTTGTGTACTGAATGAGATTTAAAATGCTATATTTCACTGAGTGTTAATATTGTTTCATTATTGATTTAGTGTGAACGCAAGATTTGTGAATGTGAGAAGGGGGATCCAGGAGACCCAGGGCCTCCTGTGAGTATATTTCTGTTTTGAACTTAGGGTCAAGTCAGGAAGTCCTAGCGATGATAGCTCTGCCCTGAAAACACTGGGCTACTTTGTGCTGTTGAAAAGCAGTTGTGTGCAAATAGCAGCAAAAACAGAAACGCTGTTCCTTTCTTTTATTCCTAAAGGGGTACATTCTGTCCTTAGAAATAAGCTTGAGATTTTACTGCACTGAATTGAGGGCAGATTTGGTTTAAAATGCTGACGTTCTTCCCACGAAGGATATTTCAGCATCACTTTTGATGCAACAATTGAAGCCAGAATTTCTCAATACTGAAGTGAAAATTTAGAGAAAGAGCTCATACAAATCCTCAGTGCTCTAGGCAAAGCTTTATCCTACTTCCACCTAGAAACAAGTGACCTCTCCAGAAATTAACTGTGTCTTCACACTTAGCCAAGTGCAACCCCAAAATGCCTCGTGGGGAGGAAGCTTGTCAGGAAGCTCTGGGAATTGGAGTGAATTGTGTGAAATGGAAGACACCACTTGGCAAACAAAGGTAAATGGCAGGATTTACTAAGATGATTCAATACTTGAAAAGATAATCCCCAAAGGAGTGCTTCCTTTATATTCTGCCCTAGTATCTGGTAGGTGCCATGTCTGTACTGGGAAGGCATTGGAAACGACGTCACAATGACTGGAGATATGCTGAATGTTTCTCTAACAGACACCTTCAGGTGCCTCCACGCTGCTGCTTCAGTTTTTCATTTATTTCTGTGATTTCAAACCCTAGAGGTCAAAAGCTCTGCGGAGATACTTCACAAAAATTCATCGATAATGTTTTTGAACTGATGCTTGTATTTGGGGGCAGGGAAGGGAATGTGTACAGTGAATTTCTTAGACTATAGCACATTTTCCCTTGAGTCTTGGGTCCAAAGCCTCTACTTTTTCAAATCATTCTACTAATCAAGGCATTAGAAAGAGGGAGTGTTTGTCTTTTTTTTCTTCAAAATACAAGTTAGATACATTACATGATAACGTGGCAGTCAGTAGAAGCTGATTTTGGCCAAAGCAAAGGTTTAACTTTTCCTTCCTATAGAGTCTTAGTTTATACTTATTACACCAAGAGATTGCCAGGGAAGGTTTGCTTGGGATATTCAATTACGTTTTAGAATAAACAGTAAAAAAAAACCCTTACAACTGCTGAGCTAATCTGACAATTTCAGTCCCTTAATATTGTTGGAAGAGATTACTGTACCATGTTTTAATAGGGATAGCCATAGAAATATATTATTTAACATTTATTGAGCGTTCCCAAAACCAGTTCACAGAAAAGTGAGATTTTTGGTGGTTTGAGAATAGGAAAATAAAATGCCTTTCTAGAATAGGATTGAAGAACTCTCTTCTTCCATCTTTTGAGATTCTCTCTTGGACATCAGGGATAGAGAGACATTATCTTTTTTGAGCAAATCTAGAGAATCTGCCATTTCAAGACTGTGCCGTCTTCCTGGTGTGTAGTAAGGGAAAATAGAGTTGCATCTCTGCTTGGTATGTAAAGTGTTTTTTACAGTCTTCTCTAATCTTATGGAATGAAGCTGATCAGCAATTAATGTAAGGTGTAGGAAACTAATAGAATGCCTGCTCCATATAATCTTTTTTCCCTTTGCCTTCCAGGTACACATGGAAACCCAGGTATCAAAGGTGAGCGAGGACCTAAAGGAAACCCGGTAAATGAATAAACAGCTTTCGTTTAAACCAGTGTATCACCTTCTAGGTCTACTTAAATAACAAAAATTAAAAAAACAAAGGATTGTAATGTATGCCAACGCCAAAAATCTGATGATTCCTTCGAAGAATACAGGCTGTTTACTTCCTACATTATCTGTCTGGTTTGTGTAAGCTTGTATTTACAAATTCTGAGAAACATATGACCATTTTAGTCAATAAGTTCAGGAAACCTAGGGAGCTGAATAAAGAGAAACTTGTTCTTAAATAATGGTGGCCTAAATTAATTACTACAATGTTCCACGAATCACTAATACATATCCCAAAACAGATTGCTATTGATACTTGTGTTTTTTATGGAGTCACTTGATGGGTAACTCACCTACAATAACAATAGGAAAAACACCAGATTGTCTCTTACTCCCAGACCAAGTTCAGGCATTTCCCCAATTCTTTTCTTTGTGTACTCATCAAAAAAATCCTAAATTAATTAAAAAAAAAATCATATCATTGTTGGGATGATGGTCTTCCAAGTTCAAGAGCAACAGTAGGAATCAGAGGAGAGAGATTAGCAGATGTAACCATGTGAAAATTTGAGGAAAATTTGTATAGAATGAAAAATAATATTAAAATAAAGAGGAAAACATATAGGGAAATGTTTATGTCAAAATACAATGGACACTGGGTTAATTGCTATAGTACATAAAGACTTTATAAAACAGGTGAGAAACTAATAATTAAATGGTCAAAGGACACAAACAATTTTCAAGAGAGGAAATAAATCCAGTGAAAAAAGAAATAGAAAAATGTTAAATTTCACTGGATAATGAATGAAATTTAAAGACAGACAACGAGGTACCCTTTACTACTAATTATTCACATTTTAGAAACTTTGGACTCCAGGGTGTTGGGTTGTTTTTTGCGGGGGAGGGGAGTAATTTTCTAGTTCACGGAGTTTGTTCTTTTCTGTATTTTAAATTTTAAAAAACATTTCTTATAGCACTTAACACAGCAACATTAAAACAATAATAACTAGTGATAGCAATGTAGTGGTGAAACTGGTTTCCTCTTCATTGCAAAGGTAACTTGGCACAAACACACAAACATTTTTGGAAGCAATTAGGCACTATAAGAAGCATTCAAATATTCAAAATTTTAATGCCAGTAACTCCATTTCTGAGAATATGTTTAGGGAGGTAATGAATAATATAATAAGTTAGATGCATGAAAGTATTTTTGCCAGTTGCCTGCTTGTCAAAGAAAGGGAATGTAAAGCATCCTTGGGTGGCTTTACAACACACACATACACACACAACAACACACACACACACACCCCCCTACACTCACCCACTTTGTATGGGTCTAAATTGATGCCATCATGTCTTCTTTTTGCTTTGTTAAATACCTGTTGTAAGTCTTTGCACACATTTCATTTATTTATTTGGCTTGTAATTTTGTGCCACATAATATATTTTCCTAAGTCTTGCTGAAATCAAGCGATCACTCTTAAGGACATTTTGGAAAACATTCCAAAGCCCCTTGGAGAAAAGCCAGAGTGGCTGGCTCCGAGTGGGCACAATGCTATATTTGAGAACAACGGCCGTGTTGTTAAACTAGGATGCAAGTCTCGGCCTAAGCTGTGAAAATATACCTGGATTCTGCACCCTATACATCTGGCTTCACTCCAAAGGGCAAAGGCTATCTGAGCTGCTATTTTCTTCCCTAGACTGCATGGTGAAAATGTCAATGGTCAAGGTCAAAGATATTTTCCCCATTGGTTTAACATATTAATCTGGGAAATCTGAATGGTGAATTTTATTGAGCAATCACTCGTTCTGCAGGGCCATGGAATTTTGCCTAAGTTTTTTCTTGACACAGGGTGACGCTCAAAAAGGGGAACCTGGAGAAAGAGGCCCAGGGGTACATACACAACAGAAATGCCTTCCTAAGAAGGTAGTCCCAGGACGCTAAGATTCTGTAACGGATCATTTTGACGCCTGCAATGCAAGTGCAAAAATGATTTATGTCCACGTGTGCTCTTGATGGCTCAGACAGGCAATCAGACAGACTATGATCTTAGAAGTGGAAACGTGAGGAGAAAAGACTCTGTGCAAAAGGAGTGGTGATGGGACAGGGTGGCCTGCCACATGACATTCGTTGATACTCAAGTTGAGATTTGTGAAAAGCTCAAATAAGAAAAATATTTTGCTTTGCTTCTTGTGGTTTTTTTTTTTTTTTTAAATAAAGAGTAAATTAAAATTCTGGGAGCAGAAGAATCACGTAATCTCAACTATCCTTTTGTAAATCCAATTCTACAGGCAAAAGGAGAGATTGTTCTCGTTGATTTATTATCCCTAAAATGAGAAGATGTCAGAGATTGTGTGAGAAATAATTCTAGTACATTTCTTCTTTTGCATTGTCCTGGAGAACTGCAGCAGTGTAGCAAACAGCAGAGAAATGTACAGTGACTTAAAAGGAGGCTGAGTGACATTTCTCCTCCCAGCTTTTCCCCTTGGATGAAAGCCCAGGACTCAGACCCAGAGGTTTTAAAAATGGTTCTCTTGGTGTTTTTAATCAATTTCATGAAAAATTCTGATAGAAAGTTTGATAATTTCAATGGAAATTCCTTCAGAAATTTGTGTTACTCATTCAGGAAAGACTTCTTAGGTGTCTTACATATATAAAGCCTACTGTTATGTGAAAATAAAATTAAGACAGAGCACTTATTTTTGTGAAACATTCATTATCTCAGAGGAGAGGTAAAACAGCTACAATATGAAGTGGAATGTCAAAATATTGTAAAAATTTCACGCATAAAGTATAATGGGCATTCAGAGGAGACCGGAGCTATCAGGGTAGGTTCTACAGGATGACCCCCGAAGGGTGTAGGACTGGGGCAGGTAAAGACAGAACAGGAAAGTGGAAGGGGCAGGCAGTCTAGATGGAAAGTGCTGTGAGCAGCAACCAGAGGGAGGGCAAAGTGTGGGGAATGGTGAGATGGGGTGCCTAGGGAGGAGTATTGGCAGAGTGGGTGGTCCATGCCGGCTGGAAGGCTGGGCTTTGCAGGGTGATGGGCACCTCCTGAGATTTTAGATGAGGCGTATGGCCCAAGAGCTGTGGATTTGGAAGATGAATCTGGCCTGGCTCTAAAAGCAAAAAAACTGAAGTGGGAACAAGCAGAAGGAAAGAGCATTTTGAAGAAGGTTTGTTGCTACAGGCTGTAGGAGAAGCAACAGGGTCATTAGCTAGAGCTGCTCCAGCCAATGTGAAAGCTGCTTACCGAGCTTTCGGTAAGCTTACCGGCCATGTGTGCTTACCGAGCAGTTGAAACAGGCTAGCCGGAGTGGAGGTGTGCTGGAGGAATAAACTACACACTGAATTTTTATGACTTAGTACCAAAAAAAAAAAGATGTAAAATATCTCATCAATAATTTTTTAATATTGATCACATGTTAAAATGACAGTTTTTGGACCTATTGTGATAAATACAATATATTATTAAAAATTAATTTCACCTGTTCATTCTTGCAGTTTTTAAGTGGCTGTTAAGGAATTGAAAGTGACATAGGTGGCTCACGTTATACTGGACAGAACCAGGCTACAGTGATGACAAAATAGAGAGGAAGAGAACATTGTGAGAACCAGGAAGGCGTAGAAATGAGGGGATGCAGTGACTAGCTCTACCTCAGATGTTCAGCAAGATTTACTGAGCACTTGCCATGCGCTGGGCCCTCTTTTAGGTGCTGGGGATACAGAGGTGAGCAAGGTGGAGAGACCCTGTTTCATAAAGCGTTCAATCAACAGACAAACAAGTGAGTAAGAACTCCAGTCAGTGAGAGGGTTATGAAAATATAAAACAGGGTCCCTAGGGGGTCCTAGGCAGAAAGAGCAGCAAATACAAAAGCTCTGAGGCGGGAGCAAGCTTGGTGGGCCCAGGAAATGCAAAGAGAGCCAGAGTTTGAGGAAGAGTGGCGGGGGAGATGAGGCTATGAGGTAGGCAGGGTCTAGATCACACAGGGCCTTGTTGGCCAGGGTCAGGAGAGTGGATTTAAAACTAAGTGCCCTGGAAGCTGTTGGAGTATTTTAACTGGTTGGATTAAAAGAATGGAAGGGGCAAGTTGAGAGCAAAGATGATTATAAATTTTGATTCTGTATGATTTGAAATATGATGGTACCATTCATAGAAATAGGGGAGTCAGAAGCAAATTTTGCAGAGACCAATGAGGGCAGTGCTGAATATCTTAAATTTGAATATTTTAAAACTAGTAAGTAAGGTGCCCTGAAAGGAAGAAAGAAAGGTGAGATCAACCAAACAATAAATTGACCAGAGAGTCTGGAAAACAAAAGAAAACAAAACCCAAAAAACAGGAAAAAAAGAGAGTATACTATAAAAAGTAATATTCCTTTATTTTTGTAAACTGTATTGGCCCCTTCCTAAATACAATCTTAACGCTCTTAACATAAAATAATGACAGAATTTTAAATACGGTGGTATACTATAAGCAGTGGAGGGCACCCCAAAATTCCTGAGATTGAAAGTCCAGCCTTTTTTAGTGCTGCAGACATGAATTGTTTTTATAAAGAACCCCAACATAACTATCTTAATGTGGCCTTTAATTTCAAGCACAATACTAAACATAAAACCATTTATGTGACTAAGTATTTCTGACATGGATTAAATTGTAGTGTAACAATTTTTTTCACTAGTTTTACTTTTATTTTCAATTTCTCAGTGACTGCACATTTGGGGAGAAGTGTTATTTCCTTCCTAAAGAATTCCTTTTTACCTTTTGTAAAAAAGTCATACACAACAAAATTTTGTACTCTTGACTCACAACTAACTACAATCACAGCTTGTTTATTTCATTGTTTTCTCCAGCTCACTTAAAATATGTCTTACAATTCTATTTTCATACTTAGAAACTAGTTGTATGACAAAGACATGTGATCATATTAGAAAAAGACTTGCTGTTGTTTAAAGTTGGTAATTTCCCAGTCTGTTTAATATTCAGTATTGTGTTACTTAAAGGGTTTATGGGCAGCGACACAATGGAGGAGGCCGTGCAGATTCCCGAGAGTGACATACAAGAGCAGCAGAAGCGCTGGCCCCGTATTTCGCCTGAGATAAAATATAGTAACTTCAAGGTCACTGTCTCACTAAGGTTGACAGAGGAACCATTCATTTCCCGATGTTCTATATTCTAGACCGAATTTAAAAGGAGGACCATAATGGATAGAAATATTTACGGACATTTTAAAGGCCATTATCTCAGCTCATTTTCAAAGCCAATTTTTCTAACCGTCTCTGTGAAGCATCCTCAGCTGTGATAGTTCATAGTTTAAAAGTCAATATAACAATTTTGAAAGCACTATTATAGGTCGTCACTTCTACAGTGAGATTCAGTGTATAGTTTCTCCTTTAGCTTTGGGCCAAAGGGTAAGAAATTGGGTTTGAAAAAATATGTGGAACTGAGAATAGAATGTAATAAAAGGAAAAAATAGGTTCTTTTCTTCCCCCTACTATATGCACATTCCCTAAGTGCAGAGAGAAGTGAAAGACCTTACCTTTATACGGTCTTATTTTCCAAGACTATACAGATATGTTTTGTTATACTTTGTAAATGAAAAACATCAACTACTTCCTCCAACTATGCCTTCTAATATCATATTTTACTTTTCTTTTCTTTTTTAATTAGGGAATCCCTGGGTACAAGAGTGAGAAGGTAAGTTGGTAACAACAAATAGATCAGAATTTCATAAAGAAAAACAGCAACATAACTGTATTTATATACTTAATAAAAGTTATTTTCCTTTATTTTTGTTAAGTCTGGATTCCCAAATTCCTAAGTATATTCTCAACTCTGTTAACATAAAATAATAATAGAACTTAAGATACAGGTGTATGTTATAAAGGATGGAAGGAAGCCTAAGATTCCTGAGAATCCAGCCTCTCTTAGCCCTGCAAATACGAATTCTTTAAATAGAGAACCCCAGTTTAACGGTCATGCAATACGGGTATCAAGATCAAAAGTTTCTATGTACAGATGGATGCAGCAATACTACAATTAGGCTGTTGCCTTGGTGCTTAACTTCCTATGAAATGTAGACACAAGACCCTCTCATGGGGGAAAAAGGATCTATCCTGGTTAAGCAGTAAAGAATTACTTAGTTCATTCCATCAGGCATCTGGGTAGAGCTTGCAGGGGCAATAAATTTGACAAACAAAGGTTATGAGTTGGTAGATTATTTTATTATTCTTTGCAAATTACCAATTAGGAAATCAAACTGCTTCCAAAGAAATTAACACATTAGACTGGGGCTCGGGAATCTTTGAAGGGGTTCAGTGGTTCATTCATAAGTTTAAGCCACTATTATTATATGCTCTCTATTAGCAGATTTTTCTGTCTGAAATCAGAAGATACCCTTCATCATTCATGCTGTCCTACAACCCTCAGACCTGGGCAAGAGGCATGCACTTTACAGGGCCCTGCTCTGGGTCTCCTCCAGCCTCCTCGCTCATGAGGGAGCCAGGTGTCTGCAGAGTGAGAGACCCATGTCCCCTTCTCCTGGATCATGCTTTGGGTAACTAGGCCCCTAGAAGTCCCTGCAAAATGGCCTGAGCCTGCTTTGAAGGCACACACGAACCTCCTTCCCATGTCCATCTTCTTCCTAGGCCTGAGGGAAACCAAATGGAAGCTTTGTTGGGGCAGGAGGGGGCCGCAGAGGGGGCTTTGTTGTGCTGTCTGCGGCACCATCACAGACACATACTCGCAGCTCCTTTGGCTGCGGGAGGAGCTGGAGGCGGGAGGTGAACTGAGAGCTGGACTGTGGGCTGTGGGCATGGGCCTCCCACACGGACCTCTGAGGAACTCCAAAATTCTCTCACTTTTTACTCCTTTTGGAGATACACTTGTCAAGAAAGGAAGCCAGAACATGACGAGTTTATTAGCTCGATTTGGAACTTTCAGCTACTTAGATATGTGGTATGTGGGCCTCTGCTTATACTCTTGACCATACTGGGCCCTGTAAACATTAGGGGTGAACCTACACCCAGGCATATAAATATATCCCTAAACACTGGAAATGTTAGGTCGAAAAGGGGAAGAGTGTAAGAAATGCACTGGAACACGGACAACTCAATATCTTAGAGTGTCTGTTTCTTCATCCATATAGAACTGGATTAATACAAGCCTCCTTAATTTACAGGGTGGTTGGAAAATCAAATAGAATAATGGATGTGACAATGTATTTTAAATTATTTGCTGGTCTGTAAACATAAGTTGCTATTATAAAGAGATAGGGAACAAGTGATAATATAGGAAAGTTAAAAAACTTTCATGATTGTAAAACTGTCCTATATACATAGTTGAAGAAAATTCTCCATGCCACCACCATTTTGATTTATACAGTATGCTAATTATCAACACCAGGAAACTCTCTGTATATTTTTTTTTTTTGAAAAGATTCACTTAAACTTCTGGGGAATTATAGATTCACTGGAGGGGCCCTCGTTTGGAAAATACAAGCTGTCGGAGCAAAATGACCCTGAACCATCGACATTCAAACCAGAATTTCACCAGGATAAGCAGCGTCAGAAATCGAGGCTGGGAAGAGAGCTAATCTGTTCAGTTTTTTCTGAAGCACTAGCTCTTGGGAACTTTGTAATTCTGACCATTCCACAGGGATTACTGAGCCCATCAAAAAAGAAAACGCCTTTGCAGAGGCGAATAACATGAGTACAGTGTCTTCATTGATGGGAATCTGCCCCCATGCCAATGCTGTTCCTCAGGACCCTATAGCTAACAAATCTGTCTGGACAAATGGAACGCGAATTCTAGCCCAAAGAATTTTGAGCATATTTATGGTACTTTTCTGTTTTATATTTTGGTGGTTGACTCATTTTATTTCCATCTAACATTCTTCAATTAATTGCTTTCTAATTGATTCTTCAAGAGTGATTTTCCATTTGCATTCAGCAATAAATGTTCAATTTGTTTTAAGTTAAAGCTCAGTTTTTCCTGGGTCAGTTTGACTCACAATATGATGTGGAGAGAGAACAGATGGCTTTTGTTTTTTGGGTTTTTTAAACTTTTTATTTTATATTGGAGTACAGCCGATTAACAATGTTGTGATAGTTTCAGGTGCACAGCAAAGGGAGTCAGCCATACATATGCATGTATCCATTCTCCCCCAAACTCCCCTCCCATCCAGGCTGTCACATAACACTGAGCAGAGTTCCCTGTGCTATACAGTAGGTCCTTGTTGGTTATCCATTTTAAATATAGCAGTGTGTACATGTTGATCCCAAACTCCCTGACTATCCCTTCCCCCCATCCTTCCCCCCGGTAACCATAAACAGATTGCTTTTGAATAGAGACATAGCTGGATCTAAAAATTGTACCTCCCTCTTGCCTGCTCCCAATGCCAGCAATACCCCATGCAGGACCCTAGGCAGAAGTGTCAGGTTAATGGAAAGTAACTTGCAGACCATGGCAGTGTACCCTGTTCAGCTTTGGGTGGCTGAGGGAGAACACGGACTTGGGAGCCTAACAGACTCAAGCCTGTGGTCATGGGCAAGCTACTTAATCTCTCTGAGCCTCACTTGCCTTGTGTATGAATGGAGATACATATACCTTGCAAGGCTGTTGTGGTGATCACCAATAACGTCAAGACTTTGGCACATACTCTGCATCCATAACTGGTGGTCACAATTATGATATTCCTTCTCAGAGCATAGTGTGGTCTGCAGGTTGGCAGTCAATCTGTGAACTATTTGTTGCTATTTTGTGATGAGATGAAGCTTGCACAAGAATATAAGTCCACTGTATCACTAAACATACTGCTTAGTTCAGCTGACATTTATTTTCCATAGCAAGACTTCCCTAATGAAGGAAGCAGGGCAGTGATGAACATTCTAGTGCAAGTTCCTTATGTAGTGGCACTTTGAGTAGCATGCTTTAGAGGAGCACAGAGATAATAAAGCAGCAGCAGAAACAGAAACTCGTAGTGAGGGCACCAGACTAGGAGTCATTGGCTGGCATGGACATTTACATAAATCATTTAACCTCCCCAACTGAACTGCCTTATCTTAAAAATATGAATTGCTTCGAGGCTCAGAATAAATATAGATATGTATGAATACACTTTGAAAAGTCTAACTTCAGTTGTTTTTCTAATGGACCTTGTTACTTTTTAGTTCTAATTAGTAGAAGTCTTGAAAGTCTGATATAGTGGATTTGTATTTAGAGGCCCCAATTCTCATTCTATCTGAACACGTTACTTAACCTTTTTAAATCACAAATTTTCAATCTGTGAAACTGGGCTAATAATATCTACCTCAGACAGTTAATGTCAGATTAACTGACATAATGTCTGTAAAATAACATTAATAATAAACAGGAAGGCATAATTTAAATGTTAATTTGTTTTTCCGTTAGTATTCCAGGAAAGGCAGTTCAGCAGTCTGTGGTGATGGAAAATACACAGCATGCTTGTTGCCATGCCCGACTCTCTCTCTCACCGCAGACCTTGATCATTCATCGTGGCTCCTTTCTCCACCAAGTCTGGACATGCTCTCAGAACCTTTCTCTCACAGTTCTCTAGGCAAACACTACTAATTGATCAAAGTTGGTGCTCAGGCTGGAACATGTGGTGTTGTGGAAAGAATAGGGACTCGGAGTCTGAGTAGAACTGGGTTGAGACCTGATTCTTCTTACTAGCTCTAGGATGGAGCAAAGTTACCTTGTTGAGCTTAAGTTTCCTCATTTATAAAATAAGATGAAGGTGAAGGGGATTATGAGGTACAAACTGCCAGTTATAAAATAAATAAGTCACAGGGATGTAATGTACAGCACAGGGAATATAGTCAATATTTTGTAGTAACTTTGGATGGTGTGTAATCTATAAAAATATTGAATCACTACGTTGTACACCTGAAACTAATATGATATTGCAAGTCAACTATACTTCAATAAAAAAAGACATCTATGGATCGAATTGAAAAAAAAAAAGGAATTGTAAAACTAATCTCATTGGGCTATAATGTGGATTCAATTAAATCACATATGCAAAGGGCAGATAAAATATGGTAGATGCTCATTAAACCTTAGTTTCTTTCCTCTTAATTTGATCCATGTCTCAAAAATGTTAAACCTCATTAGGTGGTATCACTAATTTGATTGTGTTAAGAATGACTCATGGATAAAATTTTTCAGAGTTCAATGCCCAAACAACCCACAGTATTGAGGATAAAATTGTGTATAACTCATCAGACTGCTCATATCATAAGATTCTGCTGGGAATCTTTTAAAAAGAATCTGAACACTGAATGACTGCAAATGTCTTCTTAGTTCATGTATTCATTTTTTAGGGTGAACGTGGAGAATGCGGTAAACCAGGAATAAAAGCTGACAAAGTAAGGAACTTGTTTTTAAAATGCTAACAGCTGTGATCCCTTTGGGACTGAGTTTCCTTAAGAAGAAATTCCTGGATTCATTATGTTGCTCTCACTACTGGAATTAGAGTCATCGGCTCAATTTTCATGTCTGTAAAACATGAAGCAAAAAACAAAGCCATCCCTAACTTTATTTAATGGAGCCCCCAAAGGCCTTTCTTACGGACCATTAAGACTTTGCCTTGTGGCACCCTAACCTTTGAGGCCAGGCCCACTAAATGTTATGGTGAAAAGGATAACTTAACTAGCAAAGTCAATTCAAGCTCCAGATGGGTCAAAGGAGAATTGTTTTCCAGATGTAAACGCTGAGAACAAGCACCTTCCAGAGTGAAGAACTCTATGAAGTAGATTAATGAAATACTTTTCAGTAATGTGGAAGAGCTAGACACAGATAAGGATTTGAAAATGCAGCAAGCCACAGATAATTGGGTAGTTATTTACCTTTCATTAAAAAATAAATATGAATAAAATATGTAAACTGGAGACAATATTAAAATGTTAAGGAGTTCCTTAATGGACCAGAAATACATAGAAAGTATATTTGAAACATGATAAAGGGTCCAAAAAAGTACAGAGTAAAAGTAAATAGTTTTCATTATAGTTAAGAACTGTTACCAGCATGCCACCAAGATACCAAAGTCTTTCAATATCTATTTTTTAATTATGGGACGAGTCAAGGAGAGAAAACGAGGAGGAAGGTGAAAAGAAAAGGATAAAATAGTGACACTGGCCTATGTAACTAAACACTTTAAATAGGCTGAGACTTTCTGAAAGCTTTTAAACTACTGTAGAGTTAAAGGTCAGGCGAATCTGAAAAAGTGTAGGCTTGGTAATTATCTCTGGACAAAATGAAAGGTGTGATAATGAATGGATTCTTCCTGGAGAATAATTGAAAATGGGAGATGGACAGACTTGAAAATACAGAAGAATGGACACATAGAATAGAACAAAAATGAGTCAAAAAATAACTGGAAAAACTATTTGAAGTAAAAATGGCTGACAAAGATTTAATACAGTTCATTGACTAAGATGGCAGGGATTGTTAAATGCCCTATTATTTTCTGTGCTAAAAAGAAAGAAAAAATACTGCCCATTATAAATGTAAGGTGCAACTGATTGTACGATGTATCCCAATTTCAGAGATGTAAAAATCTGAAAAAATGCATGTCTAAGGTCAATGAAATATAGTGCCCTTGATGTGAAGAGTTCATGTAAGTTTACACATAAAACATACAAAGAACACAAAGCAACATAAAAGAGGAAATATAAATGGGTAATAAATGAAAAAATTATCCAAACACATAAGCAATCAGGTAAGTAAAATTAAAACATTAAAATAGTACTTCACCTATCAAATTAGCAAGCACTGAGATAATATATAATACTCAGTATTGATGGAGATATTGTAAGATGAAGATGCACTCTCTATACTCAGGTAGTGAGAATGGAAATCTGAACAAAATTTATGGAGGAAATTTTTACTTTTTCTTTCCATATATGGTGTGAGAGACAAAAGAGCGTGAATGAGAGCCTTAAATGTGCTTACAGTCTCTGTGTCAGTCATCTTCTTCTAGGAAATTATCCTTAGGAATGAATCAGAAGTTGAACAAAGATTTATACACAAAGATATTCACTATACTATTGTTAACAATAGAAATCATCAGAAACAACTTAAGTGTCAAAACTAGGGAAATGAGTAGCTATGACAGAATCATATTCTTGGATATTATTCAGTTTACTAAGAGTTTTTAATGACATGGAAAAATATTTTTGATAGAATGGAAGACCAGATAAGTAGGACACGAAATTGGATATACACTTTGATCAAATTATTTAAAGAAAGACCTACTGGATGAAATAATAATATTGGATGAAAATATGCCTGAAATGTTAACAGCTGTTGCTGTTAGAAATTTACTTTTTTTCTATAATTGTCAAGGTATGTCTATTATAAACAGGTTATATTTTGGTAATCAGAAAATAAGTGGAAATCTGAGAAAAGAGAGACTAGATTATATTATACTGTCATAAAAACAAACTTTAAAGGGCTTCCTAGTTATGGGACATATTGAAATACTTTCTGTTAGAAGAGTGTTGAGTATAAGTTGTGTTTTGCCAAGTTCTATGTATTGAAGATGGGCAAGAGAGTGATCTAGACATTGTGGAAACTCACTAAATTGTTAATTTAACTGACATTGCCTTGCTGGAAGGAAACAATATTCCACCAAGTTTATTGGTTTCTAAGGATTCTTAAGAAATAAATTTTTAAAATTCTGATCAAAATGTCAATATACAGGCAAAGGACTTAACCTAAAATCGTGTTCTCATGGAGTTTGTTTACTAGAGAAAAGTTTACTAACAAGTTGGCTTGTTAATTAGGTTTGTTTTGTTAACAGTGAATTTGGTGGCTTTGATGTTTGGATAACCTGGGAAGACTGGCCATTACTGGGAACACAGTTCCTTCTCTTCCACGTAAAATCATTGCAAATTGAATGGATATTTAGAGCAACTTACTGTTAATTTTATTCCACGGGGATCCCCAGCACCAAATGGACGAAAGGGACCCGGAGGACATCAGGTAAGGAGGCGAAAACCAAATCTAAGTCTGTATTAGAATACCTAGGGAGCTTTTAAAATCTCTGTGCCCACTTGCACCCTCTACCAATTCAGTCAGAATGTCTGGGGATTGGAGTCAGGCATCAGTATTTTTAAAGATTCTCAGGTGATTCCAATGTGAAACAAAGTCTGGAAACTGGTGCTCTAATATTTTGAATAACGAACTCAGGCTCCTTCAAAGATAGGTACCGGCAGGTGAGTCTACTTAGTGAGTAGCTGAAGCGATAAAAGTTAAAAAACTAGAGCTTAGGAAGACGAATAAAGTCAAAGCAGTTAAAAGCAGGATGTAACAATGTTTGTGTTGCTGTTCTAATGCAGTAGGAAAAGCTATGCATTTTATCTAAATTACAGCATTTGTATTGTTCCATCATGATAAGTAGTAACTGCTCAATAACATGGAATGATTCTTTAAAGCATTTTAAAGCATTACCCTTATCCCAGGGATTTCAGAAAATAATTGGATCAGTTTTTCCAGTCTGGGGACTTGTCTTGTCTAAAGTTGTAATGGGAAGAGGGTGTGTATTTGTGTGAAGAACTAATTTCAGCATTTCAAAAAGTCTACTGAAAATTATACCTTTACCCAAAATTTCCTAGATGGCATCTAGTTGACCATCAACGCCTTTGTCCTGGTCTGAAATTGTGTCAGGACAGGGCAGTAACTCTGATTATCACAGGTCATTGGAAACTCCAACTTACAGTTATATATGCCTTAGATATATATTTTTAAAGTTGTTGTTTATTCTTTCCAAAAAGGGGTCCGGCACAGGAATAATGTTGGAAACGCAGGTTTTGAAAACAAACACCTCATTAATAAATGTTTGCTCTCAGTTTAGGTACTATTTTAGAAGCTGTGTGTTTGACACAAGGAATTTTATCTCATTCCATTTCTCAGTCGTGTGTAACCCCAACTTAACTCTGAGTTAGATAGTCTGACTTCTAACTCCAGGATCTCTAGGGATCCTAATGAATGATTCATTCCTGATTGGCCTTCTGTACACAGAACTAATTCTTGGTTTTCATCTTGGAGCAGGGCATTACTGGACTTCCAGGGGATCCAGGCCCGAAGGGGTTTCAAGGCAATAAGGTAATCATACCCGTTGATTATAGACAGGCAGAGTGCCTTTCCCCTAGTGAGCTATGGTAATGCACGTTTTTATTAGGCAGAAGTCAATGGATTCTTTGAGGACGAATCTTTGGAAATACATAATAACCTGCAGGTGTTATACACAGAATCATGTTTAAGTACACGCAGGAAGTCAGTGTCATAGTCTTTTCATTTATTATTATTATTTTAGTCAAAGGGGCATTATTAAATATAAGCCATTATTTTTGCAGTGTTTCCATCTTACTCCCGCCCTTTTAGTCATTTTATGACTCACTAGAAACTGAAAAGTAGTAATAAGCAACACAATTCAAATCACTCTATTTCCCACAGGTAATGTCAACTCAATACACAGTTTATAAGAGAAGGAGATTTATAACTGTCATACCAACAAAAATGAAACTTTTTAAAATTGCGAGGGTGTAATCTCTATCAGTACCAGCCTTGTAATGTCATTCCACAGGTAACCAGGCAAGACGTACAGGGAGGGGTTGAAGAAGAGCCAGATGGAACCAAAAGTTGAGATAGAAGGGATCTTTAAAAGACCTGTTTATAAGACTCCATTTTCCAATGAGAGTGGCCATTAATTTGCTGAAAACAAGCGTTTTAGTGCCTTTTTAACACTTCTCAGTGCTTAGTGAATTCCACAGATATAGTAAATATCTAATAAACGGTGTTGAGTTAGTGACTGGAGATCTGTGGAATTTGTGGCAGTGATAACAGCAGACGGTACTGTCCCCAGAGGACCCTAGATAAAGCCAATCTTTTAAGGGTGCTATTAACTTTAAGTTGTGGGGAGCAGTTGGGTTACTTGACTGTTCTTTTTTCCAGAGAGAGGTAAGGGAGTGACACGTATACTATTTTTAATGAGATAATGACAATGTGTGATTTCCTGGGGCAGTTTTAATTGGCAATTTAAAATAGAATGAGCTCCTCAGTGGGCGTGTGCTTAAGGTTGTCTGGGGAAACTGTCTTTTCCAGTCCTTGCCTATGATTAATTCTCTCTGGGGGAAAGAACTGGCTCTTCTGAATACTGAGTAGAAGTTTCTACAAAATTGCTTTGGCTGTAGGTAAAATCCTGCAGCAAGGAAAAAAAAAAAATATTTTGACAGTCCACACTTATTTCTAGGATTCTTTGGTTACCTAAGCTGATAATTTTCACATGTTTGTGAAAAAGAGGCTTAAAATCACGGATCAGGTTTGGAGTTTGCAACAGTGATAGAATTACAGATTGTTTGAGCCACAAGGGATATTAGAAATTATACTGGCCCAAAGTTTTCATTTTGGAAAATGAGAAGTCTGGAAATCAGGGCATCTGTGGAGGTGCTGGGCTGGGAGCAGGGCACGCAGCTTCGGGAGATGGGTGATGGCAGTTCATAAACATGTGCCATCGTTTGATCACTTCTCTTCATGTCTCATACAATTACTACTTAGATTTTTCTTTTGAAGTGAATTTATTTCCACATAATTTAGCTTTCAATTCTAAGAATGCATGAATTCTTAGAATAAATAATGAGTCAGGTGTATTGGGGCAGGCTGTAATTTTCTGATGTAACACTTCACTCTCGACTTTCACATCATCATCATAAAAGGAGTCACTTTTCCAAAAGTATCTGAGGACTTCAACTTTCCAAGGGCCTCTCTTTTAAAAAATTCTTTTTTTCAAAAATTTTGGTGAAGATATTTGACGTAAAATTATCACAGGTTTAAAATCACAAAATTCACTGCCAGGTGAACACAAAAAATTCATTGTCAGTTAAAAAGATGTCAGTATCTAAAGAATATTGGGGGTTCTTGGGAGGGAGTGAGATGGGAGTAAGCTTCTCATTTTTCTCCTAGTTATATTTTTGGCTTAAGGTCACAGATTTAATGGTCTCTTGACTGTTACTTGGAGACTATTACTAATTTCTACCCCTCTTTGGATCTGTCAACCAGAGACGCATGTCACATTCATTAATTGTCTTAGGTTTTCTTGTGTTGTCTTAAAAGTCAGGTTTCAGGGAATGACTTCATCTTGCATCCCAGAATGTACTTCTAAATCTTAAAAAGTTAATAAACTATTTTTTTGCTCGATCTGGAAACAATGTTTTATAGTGACATTTCTTTTTATCCATTACCATTTTATTACAAAATGGTTTTACGATATTGCTATTGTAATTTGTGCCAAAAAAAAAAACCTTTAAAATCAGTAATTCTGTATTTTCCAATGGACACAGGGAGGATTATTATTTTGAAGCTTCTAAAATAACAGATAGCACTTATTTAGTGTATATTTACCATGCACAGATATAGTTCTAAATACCCATTTAACATAACACCACCTTCTGAGGCATGATCTATTCTCACTCCCACGGTACAGATTAGGCTACTACGGCACAGAGAGTTTAAGCAATGGATTCAAGTCTACACAGCTAGTAAGGGACAGAGCCAGGATTCAAACCCAGCCAGTCTGCTCTTAACCACCATATTATATCTATCTCCTTAGGAAAACTGCTGAATTTCCTAGACAGTCAACCTGAGATAAATGCCTTTCTTTTGGACAGTATGAAAGTTGCATCTGTCTCCCCCCTCTAGTGTACTCTGGCTGGAAACAAAAGTCTGTTGAGAGTGCACTTCTACTTGGTTATAATGTTCATCTGAAAATGCAGGAAAAGAAGGAAAGGAATCTCATGGGAAAAAGAAACCAGTAATGTGCATTTTCAAATATTTTGTCTCTTATGAGACCTTAAAATAGAAAATTTGGACTTGTAACATTTGCAAAGATTCCATGGGAGTTTCTAGATAGGGCCTGCCTATTAATTTGAATTTATGAATAGTCTCTCTCATGAGCGACAATCCCATTCTGTTGCTCTAGTGGTTGGATTATCTTCATCAAAGGGTTTGCAGAAAAGGTGGCCAAAGAATAAAAGGAAAAAACAGCATGTGAGAAATTAAGGAAAAATGTGATTCTGGCCCTATTTCACAAATCATTTCTGTCATTAATATTTTCCATATATAAAGTGGTATTCTGTCCTAAATGACCTTGTTGCCTTAGAAACAAAACATAGATGTTTCTCAGAATGAAGCCTTTGAGAATGAAGCCACCTCAGCCTCTCCCATACATGAGGGTCAAGAGTGGTACTCATAAGAAGAACATCCCATCGGTCTCTAAAATCCATTAGAACTATCATCACGCCAGTATCTGAGAAGCCATATCCCTAGGACCAAACTGGCAATGTCCCTAACGAGAGAGCACGGCGCTCCTTCTCTGTGAGGGCCTAAGAACCCTACGCCACCTTCCAAGGGCTGGTGTGGTGGTTCAGGTGGCAATCCCATCTGGCCATAGAATGAGCCCTCCAATGATGAGAAAGAATGGCTCAAGACTGGCAGGTCTTTCAAATCACAGAGAACAAGTAGCCAAAATTAGTTTTGAACAAATAAACACAGTAGAATGCTGGATGTGCCAGGCCCACATTAGGTAATTTTTGCCATTTCTTGATGTCCTTCTGAGGTTATTTCTGAAGGGTGTTTTCTTCTCAAATCTCATCCAAATCTACTCTTTCCCAGACCCTCTTTGTGCTCTGGGAGGAGGGACTGCTCACTGTGGCCTGAGCAGGAAACAGCTTGTGACACGTTGAAGCATCCTAGCATGAGAGCTTCGGTGCTAGGGCCAAAAGGGCATTAGGAATTATCCCTGACGTATTTCTCCAAGGCAAAGCAGCACATGTTAATCCTCAAACAATTTAAAAATACTGTGATATTTATGTTATATAGTAATTTATCTTAATAGCCGTATTGCCTCCCTTCTTCTAACTTCTTCCATTGTTCTACTCTAGGACGTTCATACATTTTCTGCAGGGCTTTTCCCCCCTAAGTGTTTTCTTCTTGTGCTACGCTCAAGTATAAGAAACTCAAAGTCCTCTTACTTTTTGTTCAATTTAGCTTCTGAGATGTTAAGAAAACTCATAGAGAAATAGCACCAGTCTGGTCCAGTTTAATAAATGGATATGGTCAGGGTAAATAATCTCCAGTGAATCAAACATCCAGCCCACATCCAAAATAAACAACAGACCTAGTATTAGTGAGTAGTGAAACGTACGTTTTAAAGGAAGTAAATGAGGGCAAATGAAGCACTTAGTCCAGTCCAAAGCTCTGCACTGCACATGATCCTTGGACACCCCACTCCTCCTTACCTAGCTCTGTCACACTTTCATCCCATTTTTTGAGGTTCCCAAGCATGGTAGATAATTTTTTTTAGTAGTTGGTGTTCTTATAAAGAAATTAAGTAAATGAGAGCTAAATGTACAGATCCTGAAATTAAAATTGTAAACCTAGTAAACATCCCTACACATCATCCTGTTTTCTTCAAAATGCTCTATGAAAAGAGGTTAGTTTTTAAAGCAGGGATGGCTGTCAACCTTTGACATAGCTATTAGGAATGCATATGTATTTTGGTAGCTGTAAGAATACTAATCAAGTTTCCTTTTAGTTTCCGTGCATTATACCTTTAAACATTGCCAGTCTTCTTTCAAATATGAACCACTGGCAGGAGAGTTAGATAGATATGTACACGTCCATCACTGTTTTTGAAAAATCCAAAGCAGAAAATCTAGTGACAATGGGTCAGGAGTAGTGCTATCATATCTGAGAGAGAAAAAAAAATTATTATATCTACACTCACACATGTTTAAGATAAGCAACAAATAAATATTTGTTGACTGAATGAATGAATGAGGAAATAGTCTTAAATGGAGCGAGCTGTCAACAGTATCATACTGCAGACAGGTCAAATAGGCAGGACCTATGCAGTCACTTAGATTGTCAATTTTGCAGGTTTTGGAAACCTTTGAGAGACTGGGGAGGTGACAATGGATTGCAGAAGGAATTAGAGAGAAGGGTGCGAGAGCCAGGAATTTTGACCATTCTTCCAAGATATTTGGATAATAAATAGAAACAGGAGAGTGTAGATGTAATCCATCAGAAGCTTCTTGTGCATTTAATATTGTGCATTTAATAACTTAATGCGTTATTTATAATTCCACTTTCTTCTAAGAGAGGCATGGAGGCTTGGAACTTAATTTTTTTTTTTTTTTTTTTTTTGTTACAGTTTCAGATATACAAGTTAGAGTCTTATGTTTTCTATACTGTCACTATTTTCACTAGAACAGATATATCATTAATGAAGATTTAGTAGTTTTAAAAATTCATTCTTTAGTTTTGCCATTATTTGAATATTGATGCTTGATTTGACTTAAAGTTAGCTTAGCAGCTTTAGTAGGTCAACCTACTGAACATAAATAATATTTCAACTGTGGTTTGGAAAGAGTTCAAATACCACAGATATGAACTACGAAGAAGCTGAAACTTTCTCCTCAAACTAGAATGTTGTGTAGTTTTATTTCAGCTCTCACACAACTCAAAAGCCTAAAAATCCCCTAACATCATGATGTTGCTTTCAACCACTAAAAAAAAATCATGATTTCTAATAGGATATAATTCCTTATAACTTGATGGGAAGGAAATCAGGTGAAACATGTAGACATCAACAATCCCTAGTACAGAATAATGAAACAGAAAACTTTTTTAAGTTCACAGCTCTCAATACAGAATGACTATATTTTTGGCTTCATGAAAAGTATTTTTAAGTCCAGGGTATTCAAGCACGCCAGCTTTTCCAGTTGTCCAAAACCAATAATGGGCCTTCTGGTTCTCCTGGCAGGCTAACACCTTTGAACAAGGTTGCGACTGCTCAGTGTAGAGCAGTGCGAAGAGAAGACTCCCTTTACAATTTTAATAACAAATATCTGTCTAATGCAGAATCAGAGCCAAGCTGCCAAACTATGTGGCTGTTTTTCTTCGGGGATGTCAAATTCTAAATGCTATTTCTGTCCTGGGCCTAATCAAAGGGAAAGAATCATTAGTAATCCAGCGATTCTTGTTGTGGAAAGGGCTTTGACCTACATGCCTATCTGCCCACCAGGATTCTAAATGAGCTTATTAACTCATTTGACGTGAGACAACTAATAGTGACAACTTGAAGTGGCTGCCAGAACATGTGGCGTGTCAGCCATTGGCTTCAAGACAGATGATTTTCCTCCCCAAATCTCTGACACATATGGTCCTCAGCAGATGGGGTACACCCTGTGTGCGCGTGTATGTGCGCATGCGTGTGCAGAGCCTGCCAAGACGAAAACTCCGATGGATCAAGGCACCCAAAATGCTGCCAACATTTCCCACAAAGGTGCTGAGTCTAACCCACAGGCCCGGTCAAGTGGGGCCCTAATGTGGAACACAATGAGTTACTGCAATGTCTTCAGGGCGTTGTCAGAATTTTTTTTTTAATACTTGTATCAGTGCTCTTAATTAATTCAAGTAAGTTGCAGCAGCAACAGTGCAGCAGGGAAAATTAAGTTTATTCCAAGAGGAAGTTTTTTTTTAAATTGTGGTAAACTATACATAATATTTATCATTTTAAGCATTTGTAAGCATACAATTCAGTGGTATTAAATACACTCACAATATTGTGTATCCGTCATCACTATCTGTGCTCAAAACTTTTCCATCATTCTAACGTAAACTTTGTACTCTTTCAACGATAACTCTCCTCACTTTCCTCTGCCCCCAGTCTCCAAGAGTAGGTTTTTAGGAAACATATCACGCTGTTATGAACCTCTCTTCTCTCGTAAATTGGTGTCCTTCTTCTCGGATTTACGGAGAGGGTTCACCCTGAATAGTTTCCAGCCACTCATTTTGTGCTAGAGGAGTCCTAAGAGTGTCCACCAGAGCCTAGATTCTTAAAAGCTCGCCTGATGGGCTGTGGAACAGTCCTTCCTTTTAGGGAAAATGACACACAATTCCTTAGGTTTTATTATATATAATGAAGTATGACTTTCCTATTAGACTGAAACATATGAATCATCCTTTTGTAAGTCAAACCTAGCTGTATATTGTCAATTTCATTTGCTTTAACCTAATAGCAATCAAGAAAAGGAGTTGAGTTACTAAAATCTGGTACAACACTACAATTTTCATCACATTCTCCACCAATTCTTTGTTATTATGGAGTTTTTTCTTCTTTGAAAAGCGTAAGTAGGTAGAGTACGTGAACAGTGATCTTTTCTCTTACCCAAGTAGATGTTATTAAAAGAGACTGCAATTGGAGATTTTAAATAATGATGGTTCCAACAGTGCAGTTGCTTAATAACTGCTTTATATGTAGAGTTACATTGTGTGATTATAGTATTGCCAATTATTATTTATGTTAACTTTACCACTAATTCAGTGACAACATTGATCCAGGTAGACTTTATGTGCCTGAGAGGGCATGTAAGTTGGCTTGTAATAGTATATACTTTCATGTGGCTTATTTTTATTTTAGAGATTCTTTGTCTTCATATGATGATTCTTCAACTATGGGTAGATTGTAACTATCTGATTTTTGTGTTTTTCATCCTGTAACAAAGATACAAATTTAGTCTGCAATCAAATGATTTTTGAAATACTTTAAGAACGGAAAAGTCCCAAGAGGCAGTTTTGCATGGTGGTTAGAGCACTGGCTCTAAAGCCAGACTGCTGGGGTTCAAACCCAGCCCTATACTGTATTAGTTCTGTGATTTGGGAAACTCACTTTTCCTCCCCATACCTCAGTTTTCTTATTAATGTAATGGGTTAAAAACAGAGTTGTTCTGAGGATTACATGAGTTAATACATGAAAAGCACTTAGAATAGCACCTGTTACATAGTAAGTGCCATATGTATTGGCAACAATTAAGCAGTTAAGTATTTTGACAACCCTCTTTTCATTAATGTAGAACAAAGCTAGCCTGATATGTTTTCTAAAATATGCCTCTTATTACATAACACTCCTCTGAAATAAGAGAAATTAGGAACTAAAAATAGAGCTTGATTTAACAAGAATTTGATAAATGTTAGTTTCATGCCTCCACCACCCCCTGCTTTTCCTTCTTTCCAAAAAAAAAGGGCTTTTCTTGACTTTTCTCCCAAGCCTTTGTATACAGTAATCACTTCATTGAGTTTCAGCTAAGAATGTATTTTGTCCATACTTGAACCATTTTGCACCTGCAAAATGCTCATTCATCATTTTCTTCCACTGGGAAAGTATGAGAATATTTGTCACAAGACTTAAAGTATTACAGTTGGTGCTATACATATCTGGGAAACGATAAAAAGAAGTTGCTAAAACATCTATCTAATGTTAAGAGCCCAAAGTATGACTAAATTATTTATAATTGTATTATTCAAGAAAAGGTAAAGTTCTGTCCTCAAAAAATTCAGAGTCTTGGACAACCATTCATTGTTTATTATTTTAGGGAAAGAAAAGATGTTGACTTTGGTTAGAGCCAGTGCCAGGAATAAGAAGTGTTGGGTTTCTCTAGCTGAACTTTCCATACAGGGTAACCTTAGACCATGTATTGGCCTTCAACTGAAAAACCAAAATGATTAATTGTATCTGGGTAAGTTTGTAGCAAAAACTGTGCAATAAGTACTTCGTATCACTATGTAATGTATGCACAGTCGCTCTTAGTTAAAAACGTATGTAAACCAGTGGGAATGCCAGAGGAGCAATTCCAAACCCCCAGTTTCCCCCGCCTAGACCAGGTCTCCTGTTTTGTTCACCTCTAGCAGCTGGCACAATATCTGCTCTTTAGTCACTGTTCAGTAAATGTTTGAGGCCTGGATGGTTGAGTAGATAATATCAATTAGCTAAACATTGAGAATGGAGAGCTGAGCAAAATCACATGACATCCTCCCACAGTCTATGGGCAGACATATTAACACGTGCAGAAATGCAAAGTTGCAACTGTAATGAATGCTCAGAAAAAGAGGAAAATGATGTTATCAGTGCCTCTAGAATAGGGATTTTACCTGACCAGAGAGGCCTTCCCTGAAGCCATGTTGTTTAAAATAAGATCTGAGGGATGAATAAGGATTAACTAGGAAAAGAGAGAGGTAGCCACATCCCAGATAGAGACAACAGCACATGCAAAGACCCTGTGGCAGGAGGGAACATGGCAAGTACAAGGAACTGAACAAAGGCCAATGGTGCTAGGGTGGCTAGAGAAGAGGCAACTAATAACAAATAGTTTTGAAAAGGCCACAGGACCACACCATGCAGGGGCTCACGAGCCTTGGAAGGAGCTCTGTCTTTACCCTAAGAGCAAAGGGAAAGGACTTGAAGGGTTTTACTCAGATTAAAATTAGAAGATTGCTCTGGCAGCAATGGACGGGTGGGGGAATAAATTAGAATGTGCTAGAACGGATGCATGTAGAGTATTAAGGACTTTGCTGTAGTCTGAGCAAGAGATGATATTGATTTGGGGTAGGCTGTAGAGGCATGGTAGAGGACACAGAGGTGGATGGATTTGAGATTTAGGAGCATATTGTTAGGTGTTGGTGATGCATTGCATATGACGGATAAGGGAGTGCGATACGTTAAGAATGACTCCTAAGTTCTGGCTTGACATGTGGAGGGATCTTGATGCCCTTCCCTGAAATAGAGAATGCTGGAAGATGATCAGGTCTGTGAGTGAAAGAATATGACTTTGTCTTTGGAAAGGATGAGTTACTTTTGAAATTCTCTTTTTCCTGACTTCTTTTATACTGCCTTTGTCAGCTCTCCCTGCCGCCTTTTTTTTTCTGGGCCACTGTCTTCCCCAAATCCCCACAAGACATCTCTGTGTTCTTTCACTCCCACCCAACTTAAATGTTGGTACTCTCCATGGTTCTGACCCGAGCCTCCAGCCTCTTTAATCACTCTAAAGCTGCACTGTCCAACAGAGTAGCCATACGTGGCTACTGAGCACTTGACATGTGGCTAGTTGGAATTGAAATGTGCTATAAGTGTTAAATACATGTAGGATTTCAAAGGCATAACATTAAAAATAATGAAAAATAAAATCATTAATAAGAGTTTTATATTGCTTATGTGTTGAAATGATAATATTTGGGGTACATTGGGTTAAGTAAAATCTGTTATTACTTCCTTAGTGTGGCTACTAGAAAATCTAAAATGACAAATGTGGCTCACTGTATATTTCCAGTGGACAGTGCAGCCCCAGACACTGATCCTGCTGTCACCTCATTCCTGTCTGCTTGCCCCACAGAGCTGCTTACTGTCCCCAGAACATTTCACATCATTTTATGCCTCATACTCTCTCCTTTTCCAGAACTTTCGTCCCCCTTCTTTCCTACTAGATTAAATATGATTCATACCTTTTTGTTCAGAGCAAATATCTCTACTACTATATAAAACTTTCCTAATTCCTTAAGGTAGAATTAAACATTTCTGCCTCAGAGTCTTACATGCTCTGTTAATACCTTTTTTATAGCTAATTCACATGTTTGTATTTTGTTTTATATTCGTTTGCCTCTCCAGCCAGATTGTAAGTGTGTGCAAAGTGCAGGTGCAACCTGATTTATGTCTATAATTATGTTAGGGGGTACTGGGTACCAGGTTGGTGCTCAATGAAAGTCTGGTGAATAACAATTGCTCTACACATATTATACAGCTACTATGTGACTGGTTCTGACTTAGATGTTTTAAGGCAATATTTCAAATCCTCTCAACAATGCTGCAAGGTAGATATAATGATCCTCATTTTGCATATGGGGATCTTGCAAAAGCTCAAACTGTTAGTAAATTATAGAACCAGAATTCAACTACACTGACTGAATCAAAAAGCCATGGTTTTTTTCCCTGTGATACCATGTATACTGAAAAATGAATTTAAAAATGGAGATTATATTCTTACATCATAAAATAGGAAAAAACACCAATTTCCTAAGATTGTTAGAAGATTAAATGCGATAATCTATATGACGTGTCAGGGCAGTGCTTGAAAACAGTAGGTTTTATTAAACATTGGCTTTCTTCCATCTTGAGGTCCATAGCATAGGCATCTTTAATTTCTGAGAAGGATCAAAGTGGTTTACCTAACCTCCTCGATGCCCCTCAAATGCTTACACTCATGTTCACTTTCATTCACACTCATCCAAAGGTCATGAGACACAGACTTCTCTGGGGCTATCGACTTTAACCCAGTCCTCTTTGTGTATCCCCCTGATGTTTAAAGAAAGTGGAGTAGAGAAATAATAAGTAGTACTGAGGGTATTCAATCTGTGGGTGTGTTTGTTGGTGAGGATTAGGGCAGGAATAATAGCAAAAAAGGAATCAAGCCTGGAGTCTTTCAAGGCTATGTTCCCTTGGTGAGTTCCAGAAAAATCATTTGGAGTAGAGTGCTGCCTCTTTTCTTCCTGTTCTGTCTTATCCAGCTATGGTATTTTATAATCAGAACCACTTTCTTTACCATCTCAGGAATCTTTGTAGGAAAGGGAAAGGGGAAGTGTGACAGGGATAGACATTAATTGTGGACCAATACTGTTCTGCAGGTCCTAGGTTGAGATGCAAGCCTCTCGGGAAATAAACTTAAGCAGGTAAAGTGTGAAGATATGTTGCTATGGGGCTGTTTTCAGGTAAGGGAAAGTGGCCCCTCTATAACCTCAGATCCTTGTAATTCCCCTGGAAAAGCAATATTAAGAAGTCTCTCAGTTGCTGTTGGTAGGGGACCAAGGCTAAAGGGAGCTCATGCACTCAAGGGTAATATAGTTCCTTATCCTCTTGGCTCTCCTGGCTCCCTCATTTCAAGTTAACAGCAGAACCAGTGCCTTGTCCAGAGTTGGGAAACTTTCTCACCAACCTGTGCTCTTGTTTGTTTTAGATCAAACATAGGGACAAGTACACAGTAGGGCAGAGCTTCCACTATAAAACACTCAAATTCTCCTCCAAATACATAATATATTGAAAAGCCTTCTGATCCATTACAGAACCAAACTACATCCCAAAGGGCAGGGAATGAAGAGAATAGGGAACTTAGAGCCTTATACCATTATTATTATTGTTATCATTATCATTATTTTAATGGTGTGTTTTACCTCTCAAACTAGCCCTTTGAGTTTAGGGCCTTTGTTTTAAACTTCTCTGTATCTATTACCATCCACATAGCAAGTACTTGGTGTTCCTTTGCTAAGTGGTGGAAACATTCACCCTTATGCTGTGTAACGGACAAGGAGATTCCAGCTTGAATGGAGAGCGCAAGAAGTTATAAGGAAAGATTCTTTGAAGTTAAAATTTGGAATCTTTAGGAAACTGAATATTCTCTGGCACTTAAACTTGAGATTAAGAAAACAACTTCAAATCTGGGGAGAAATTTTATATTCTCCCCAAAGAGAGAATATTTGTCTGATATTATACAGAGAGAAATTCCATGGCCAAGAACATGTAAAAGATAAGAATGGCAATTACTTGGCTGCTCCAGAAAGTTTAACCTATATTAAAAGAAAACGAGAACATTGAATTTTAAAGGGAAACATTCAGGTTGATTTATCTGCCAGATTGACTTGTACTCAAAAGGATAAACAGAAGGTACTTTTCAATTCAATCCATTGAAACGCCAAAGCATCATGAACTCTTACAATCAACTGATTTTGAGGCAGGTTTTCTTTGTTTGATTCATCTTGAGCCTCGACATATCTTTTGGGGAGCCGATTTAACTATGGCCCTTCTCCTTTCTCTTCTGTTCCCCTTTGCATTTGGCTAAAGTCAACAGACTTCTTTCAAGTAATGCCTCTACCATATCAATGGAACATTGCTCTAGTTACTAAGAGTCCCCTCCAAAATCAAGCCTCTGGGGAGAATTGAGGCTTTAGCTTAGTGAAAATTCCTGTGTTCCCCTCAACCTGGGAGAAGGTTTGTCTCCACTTCCTGTCCCATTTTACTGTTGGTTTATAAAAGGATGAAGAGAAGAGAAAAATCTGTAAGTTTAGTGAAATTTTAAATAGCAAGTATTCATTAACTCCAACACAAGCATATGTTGAAATCTTTCTTAACATAAATTAGAGGTACATGCATGTATGTAAAGAGAAAGACAAATACCATATGATACCACTTATATGTGGAATCTAAAACATGACACAAATGAACATATCTATGAAACAGATACAGACTCACAGACATACAGAACAGACCTGTGGTTGCCAAGGGGGACGGGGGTGGCAGAGGGATGGATTGGGAGTTTGGAATTAGCGGATGCAAACTATTATAAACTATTAAATACAGAATGGATAAACAAGAAAGTCCTACTGTATAGCACATGGAACTATATTCACTATATATTATCCTGTGATAAGCCATAATGAAAAAGAATATATATATGTGTAACTGAGTCACTTTGCGGTACAGCAGAAATTAACACAACATTGTCAATCAACTATACTTCAATAGAATTCTAAAAAAATAACAATAAAAAAAACTGAAGGAAACACACCAAAAATTAATAGTTGTTATAGATAGATAATGTAAAATTTTCTTTCTATGCTTTTCAATATATGGTAAATTTTCTACAGTGAAGATACAGTATTTTGATAAACAGAAAAAATTAGCATTATAAAAAAAGAAATGGTAATCAATAGCCACTCTCCTTTCCTCTATCAACATGCCAAAGGACCAGAAGCTTGAGAGACCTAAAGACCCATATCCCTGTGGGTGATACTGAGGTGTGAGTTTGTGCAGGCCTGGTAACCCCTCTGGGACTCAGGTTCCTCACCTGTGAAATGCAGGAGTTTGAGTGCCATGGTCTCAGTTCTATAATGCCTGAATTCTATGATGGGCCTGCCACATCACACACTATATTAACTGAAAATGCTTCTTGTTGCTAGTAACAAACATCTCGACTAATAGTGGCTTAAATCACAAGAACGCTTTTTGTTGAGTAAACAGAATGTTTGAAGGTAGGTACTGTAGGACTGGATCAGGAGCTCAGTGAGGTTGTCTAGGAGCCAGGCTCTTTTAAATTTTTTCTGCATCATCCTCTTTAGCTGTTGGCATTCATCTGAGAGACTGTTGCCTTGTGGTTACAAGATAGCTATCACATCTCCAAGTAGGAACAAAGAAGCAGAGGCAAAAGTTTCTCTTTGCATCCAGTAAGGTCCCCACATCTCATTTATCAGAACTGAGTCAAAGGATTAACCTAGCTTAATCAGTGGCAAAGGGAAATATTCTACCCTTGTTTTAGATGGATTATCATTCATCCTACACATCTGAGGGTGAAGAATAGTTGCTCACTGACCTGAACAGGTCAGAGTTCTAACAGCAGGGAGGAAAGAAGGGAGAGGATGATCATTGGGTAGAAAACAAATGTGTCTGCCAGAAGCACTTAATAAAGATGTATTGAACAAATGAGTGAGGGCCACGTTACGACTTTCATGGATCCTAAAAACTTTTGCCTTTCTAGGTACTTTCCTCCATAAAAATGTTTAAAATTATATTTTACAACTGAGTTGGTATAAAGAAAAATGTAGTCCAGACTGTATTCATTACTATATATGCTATTATTATGTTTATTTTTTATTCTGATTTCAAAAATTAAAATGGAGACATTTTCATGAACCTTAGTTACTGGGTCATGGCTAAGTCCATCTTGGGTCTGTGTTGTCTGTCCAACTGGATGGTAAACACTTGAGGGTGGAGACTGTGTGCTAGGTTTTGTTGATGCCCTCAAAGCCCCTATCGCATCACTATACGTCTAAGAGCTGCTCAACAAATACTATGGAGTTGACCTAACACATCACTGTTTCTTCCTCTAGGGTGAACCTGGTCCTCCTGGTCCTTATGGTCTTCCAGGAGCCCCTGGTATTGGACAGCAAGGTATTAAGGTAAAGATACTGGTCTCTCAGCCCATTGATGACTACTGAATTTATTGTAGGGCTGGGGGAGCTGTGATTTGAACTCTGCTCAGTGTTACTCTCATGGATGCAAGGAGGCTGTCTGTATGAGTTACTTACAGGCTAGACGCTTGGACACTGCAATACCCTGGTCAGGGGCAGTTACCACAAGAATACTTTATGTATTTTTTGATTTGGTTGGAATGAAAACTTTGCTTGTCTCCAAATACCCACCCTCTTGCCAACATACATCTAGTTCTGTTGAGTTTTCATGGTTTTTAAATGTTGGCATGCAAAAATGTTACTGGGAAGTGAAACACCTTAACATGTCAACTATCACCTGCTCACATCAAATAAGCACAGAGGGGCAGAAACCAGAAGAACCATGACACTGAATAAGTAAATGTTGATGGAGAGGTTTGTAGGGAACTAGAACAGACTCGAACACCCAACAACCTTGGGTGCTCTACATCATGCAGGATGTACTAGAGCAGAAGTGCTTATTTTAAATGGCTTTTCTATGTCATTGGGAAAATAAGACTTCGACGCAGGGCTAAAACAGAGAGCAGTACAAAACAGTGCACTTTGAATGTAATCAGGTGTCACCATGGAATGCATTTAGACAATAAGCACATTGAGATTCCAGGGAAGGTGGAGTTATACTGGCAGAGTTACTGGAGAAGGGTTCTGAAGGAGAAGAAATGTGAAACAGAACTGAAAGGCGAGGTGAAATGGAACAGGGCAGGGGGGCGGGGGACACATCCCCGGATGGTGGCGAGGGGGCAGAGAACAGCACAGGCATTGTTAACTTGGTCATTTCAATAACCAAAAGGAGTCGTACACAGTCTGACCTGTCAATTGCTACGTAATCGTTTCTGAAAGCTGAAATTGCATTTAGACAAGAAGGAATGAGGAACGTTTGGGAGTAATTTGTTCACTTAAATTCAAGGCATTTTTCCTCCTCTAGATTTTTTTTTAATCTTTAAGAGTTTGAAAAGTTTGACAATTTTGCTATTTATCTTTGTTGAAATCTCCAGAGTATTTTGTGCTATGTGTATTCTTCATTTAAAAAATCAAACTTTCATTCAATTATTTCTTCCTCTTAGGAGGAAAGAGGCAAGGAAGGAAGAGCTGGGCCTCCAGGACCGATTGGTGTCGGTGAGCCGGGCCAGACAGTGAGTAGCAAGAAATTCTAGGTGGAATTAAAAGGACAAATATAGTTCTTATGTGCTCTTTTGGGTTAGAATAAATGTTTAAACTAAGCCATCTTTATCTTTTTAAACAGCAAAAGACGATAAATATATAAAGACCAGATCCAAGTGTTATTTTTTTTATAACACTTGAAATAGGGATATCTATCTATCTATCTAACACTTGAAATAGGGAAAGCTAGCTATCTATCTATCTATCTATCTATCTATCTATCTATCTATCTATCTATCTATCTATCTATTTATATTTATAGGATATGTACAACAGGCTCTCTCTTACTGTAATCTTTTGTGAGATTAATCAGCTTGTCCTAGAAGGAAGGAGTTCTCATATGTCAAAATTTCCTAGCAGATAGGAGATATAGATTCATACCTAATGTCTATACTTTGTAACTGACTTTCCTGTAACCATGAGAAAATCACTGAGAATAAGGACCTTGCTCATTACCTAACCCGTGAGTATACTCTAAAGCTAGAATTGATCATGGTAGACAGGTAATACCTGTGTTATTTGCAGCTTCTACCTTATGTAGCTTTGATATTTACTATTGTTGGAAAAGAAAAAAAATTCTGTCAAAAGAGAGCTGGAGAGGAAATGAATAAAACATGACTATTCTGGAATAAGAAGCTTTTTAACTTTTCAAGTAATCATTATTCTCCCAGGAAAGAACAGTAGCTGACTTGCTGGGGTACAAATAAAAACAACTGATTGTGAATAGTTGGTCATCCAATTGGGCTTTGCATTGCATAGTTCCTCACATATAATATTAACAGAAACATGTGCTTCCTTGCTGTACTCTGAGAATGAAATGGTACCATACTGAGGGCCAGTCTTTTCACCAATGTCTCGATACACTAATTCAAAAAAGAGAACATCATATAAAGGAAAAATCACTGGTCTAATTATCTACTATGTTTCCACTAACTAGATAGGTCTCTTAAAACTAAACTACTGAGAAAGAAGAATATGAGCTCCCTGCAGACACTGCTGGTTCTACACTGGAGAGGCTGGAAACCTAGAAAACCGAAACGACATCAGCTAGAAATATACAGGCCCAGATAGGTTGCCATGTATAGAAGGAGTACAGCAGAGAATTTGGGAAGTTTTAGACAGAAATGAAAAAATCTTTTCACAATGTTCTGAATAAGTGGGAATAAAAGTGAGCTTCAAGTTTCACTGTAAAGTCTTTATGAACTGTCCAAAAGAACCTGAGATTTTTGAAGCAAGCATAAGATCTCTTCTTTTTCTTCCACATGCCTACTTTTAACTTAATAAACTTAATAAAGAGCTCTGCCTTGCTGCTGGATCCTAGGAGAGACTGCATGGCTAATCATGGGACAATACATGACCATACATGTTGAATTTTTTCTTTTTTTGGCTACGTTAGGTCTTTGTTGCTGCACGCTGGCTTTCTGTAGTTGTGGCGAGCGGGGGCTACTCTTCGTTGTGGTGCATGGGCTTCTCATTGCAGTGGCTTCTCTTGTTGCGGAGCATGGGCTCTAGGCACTTGGGCTTCAGTAGTTGCAGCATGCGGGCTCAGTAGTTGTGGCACACGGGCCCTAGAGCTCCCAGGCTTCAGTAGTTGTGGTGCACGGGCTTAGTTGCTCCGCGGCATGTGGAATTTTCTGGGACCAAGGATCGAACCCGTTTCCCCTGCATTGACAGGTGGATTCTTAACCACTGCGCCACCAGGGAAGTCCATGTTGAATTATTCACCATGAACTGGGTGTTATACAAGCCATCTAGGCTATGTGTCGTAGAAGTTCATCATTATTCTTGAAGATACAAATAGTTTCATGAGTAATTGGCTTAGACTCCCATGGCATCTACTCCATTGCTACTTTTCCCACAAGCCACACCTATAGCCCCATATGAACAGACAAAGGAAGAACAAAACTGAGCATGTTTTGCTGGCCTAGCTGGAAATAGACTCCTGTCCTCTTCATGAACACAGAGTATGAAGATATTTGTGTCCTAGGTGAATGCTCACCAAACCACATCCATTTTAAAGAAGGCTCTAAACAAGTAGACAGGATGTCAATCAATCTATTTGCACAGCTCTACTACCACCCACTCAGTTTTAATGAGTGGCTGGGATGGAGGTTATACACAGGATCAACATAAACTTCTTTTTAACAAACCTAATATGGATACTGCCACTGCTGAGTGACCAACCTGCAAAAGGTACATGCAAGCCTGATGTCATCTTTCTCTGGAAATGGCCAGTCACACTGGTAGTATCAATATGTTGACTAGCTGGAACTCTTTCATAATGGAGAGGGTCATGATGATGGCCATAATTGGTGGGGAGGGGGGTCAGGCAATTAATCAAGTAAGGATTTGCCATTACTGTCCACCATTGAAGGACTTACTGAATGTCTCCATAGATCTACTATGATGCATATAAATATGGATATATTTGTGTGCTTCAAATTCATGGGTTTCATGAATCTGAGAATTCAACAATTTTGAAAGTTCTTAGTTGTTATCTCTTCAGATATTTTCTTTTTCCATTCTCTATTTATTTAGAAATTCTGTTAGACATTTAGTTGCATTTTAAGGTGATTTCCTCAAATCTAACTCATAATTCACAAATTTATCTTTGTCTGGTTATAAAATGTCCTTAAATCATACCTTGTATTTTAACCTAATGAGTATTTTAAAAAATTCTTAAAGCTAATTTTAAAAATCTGCCTTTTTTTTTTTTTACTAATATGTTTTTGCTATACTGTCCTCTTTGCTTCTTATATTTCTATTCTTTTCTTAAGACCATTAAAGTATACTTCCTTTTTTGGTCTCTATTATTTTATCCTATTATTTGGCAACCTTGGGGAAGTTTACATTATATTGGCTCACTTTTACTCACTGAGAATTATTTTCTTGTATGTTTTGTACTCTCGCATCTGAACTCATTGTCAGCCAGGCTTAATTGTGAAATCCCAAGTGTTCTGTGTGGAGCATGTTTGAGAGAAGTGTGCATTTGCATCTCTTATGTACTCCAGGCACATCCTTGATGTTAATGTCTTGATTAAGGTGTCCCCAGACCACCAACATGGTGTCACTTGAACAAACCCATACACAGCACAGGACCAGGTTAGGAGTTTTCGGGCCCATTTAGAGCCCAAGTGAAGGTAGACAAGATTCTTGTCATTCATAACACTGTGTTTATGGGATGGCTTTTTTCTACCCTGCCCTTTCATTGAAGATATATAACTTTGAAGGTCTTAGCTTTATGGGGGGGGATCTTAGTTCTAATTTTCTCCTTGTTTTCCATCGAGTGAGCCAAAGTCTTTGCTCCTGGTTCTCCCTCTTAGACTACAAGACTTTGTCCTACCATACAACCACACTTTTTACCCAGAACAGTTATAGTGTCAGCTTACATGCTTACCTCTAGCGTTCAGCGCTCTTTTTGTTTTGGAACCCTGTGATTTCCCTTATTTATTGATTTTTGGGGCCTTCATTTCAAAGAAAAATGTGTATTACTTGCCTTTCTGTTTGTAGCTAGAGAGTTTTCATGATATTGCCAGAACATGACATTCTTGTTTGTTTTCTTGCTATCCAATCACAATTACACGAATTAGAGTGACATTGTGAAGTCTCTGATTTAATTGGGAACTAAAATCATAACAAAGATGGGAAGGATCTCAAGTAATACATGAAAATATTCTCCCAAAATGTCATAATAAAAAATCAACAATGAGAGCTTTTTAATTATTTCAAAGTAACATAAAGACTTACCTTAGGACTGACAAAGGTTCTGCTGAAAGAACCTTTGTTTCTTTGCCTGAATCATTTCAAGTGGTTTCAGGTTTAGTACTAACTACTCTTTTTATATAACAGTGATAAATAAATCTGATCGACTGAATTAATATTCCAGCTCCATGACCTAACTTTGAACTGTCAG
Source organism: Balaenoptera musculus (assembly GCF_009873245.2). Taxonomy (NCBI): domain Eukaryota; kingdom Metazoa; phylum Chordata; class Mammalia; order Artiodactyla; family Balaenopteridae; genus Balaenoptera; species Balaenoptera musculus. Next base: position 62,384,415 of record NC_045793.1, on the reverse strand, counting down.
CTACCTTCTTTAATTATATGATTACCACTGGTTTTGTGTTGGTCTGACAGATGACTGATTCATGAATAATAAATTGATTCAGACTCTCAGGGTGATCTGTTTGTTTTTTGTGCAAGGATACTCAGAGCACTATCCGTGAAAAATATCCCCTGAAACAAAACTATAATTATTTTGAAGTTAAAAGTAAAGTAGATTTCACTGTTTTAATATTAAGGATAATTTTTATTATTATTGAGCATATTTATATGTAGCATATGCTTGCAATGTATATTGAAACCCCTTTTATTGATTACCCACACTATTGAGATTATTAAGGAAGATAATCAGATAATGGACAGTCATATTTTATCTTTTAATGTCTCATATAAAGTATTTCTGATCAGACTCTGTTAGCTGATAATTAGTTCCTTCCACTAGATATTTTTAAATTAGAAGTGTTCATTAGAAGCCAAATAAGAATGTCGTAGCTATAATTAGTTCTCATGGCCTTTGAAAAGGACACTATTTTTTACGAGCATTTTTGTCTTTTAAAAAATAATCTTCAGAACCTAGTGGCAAGACGGGAATAAAGACAGAGACCTACTAGAGAATGGACTTGAGGATATGGGGAGGGGGAGGGGTAAGATGTGACAGGGTGAGAGAGTGGCATGGACATATATACACTACCAAATGTAAAATAGCTAGCTAGTGGGAAGCAGCCGCATAGCACAGGGAGATCAGCTCGGTGCTTTGTGACCACCTAGAGGGGTGGGAGGGAGGGAGATGCAAGAGGGAAGAGATATGGGAACATATGTATATGTAGAACTGATTCACTTTGTTATAAAGCAGAAACTAACACATCATCGTAAAGCAATTATACTCCAACAAAGATGTTTAAAAAAAAAATAATCTGTTGGTACCGTCTTAATAAATTAACAGTATAGTTCATCTAACCCAAGTACTTTCTCTTTCTCTTCTCTGGTTGGCAGTCATCTTTCATCTTGACTGTTTAACTGGAAAACTTGAGAATATACTGATGGTGTAGAATATTACTCTGACAGTTTCCAGTAATTAAACCTTGAATCACTCTTTTTTTTTAATGCTCCTAAGTGACTGTTCACAAGCATTAACGCTGTTCTCAGCAGCTTGGAACACATGACTCCTAAAAGCCTTCATTATTTTCATTTTCACCTTGGCTAACGTATTCTAGAAATGCAGAGACGAAGGAAGGGTCTGTGCTTACTCTGTGCAGCATGCCTCTCTCCATATTGCTTAACATAAAGCCGTTCACTCTGAGACTACCTAGTTTGTAAAAATTTTATAAAAGGACATTCTTAGCAATTGCAGGATTCAAGGGAAATATAATTTTGTTAGTGATAGCAGATATTTATTGAGTGCTTAATATGTAAGAGCTTTAAATCTCTCTGAGCTAATCTTTATATTAATATGTGTGGTTGAGGTAGGTACTATTGTTACCACCATTCCGATGACAATGCGGAACTTTAGAGAGATTGAACTATTTGCTTAAGATCACATTGCTAATATGTAGCAGAGCGGGGGCTTGAACCTCAGTGCAAATGACACCCAAATCTGCTTTTAGTTATCATGCAAGACTGTAAACTTTATGAGACGGGGAGCAGGGCTGCCTACTGTTTTCAGACCCTAGCACAGTGACTCGCACCTACCAGGCTTTTGGTAAACATTTGTTGAACGAATGGGGAAAAAAAATGGAATGGACTGGAAAAAGATTCCTTTGCATTCAATGTAAATTGAATTAGTTTCATTTGTCATATCGGTGGGGAAGAAGAATAATTTGTTAATATTTTTGGTATCGTGTGTGATATTAGCTAGGGCTTGTCTGTTTAGTTTGCAATCTAGTTTTCACGCTTATGTTTATTTTCCCCCTCGTTAATTGCTCTAACATTAGAGTAAGCTGTCATGGATATTAGAGCTTTGATTAAGGTCTTGGATGGTTAAAAGCTAGTTTTCCCACAAGCATAGCAATTTAAATTGAATTAAATGCTAGCTTTTTCCTTCAGTTAAAGTCTTTACTAAATTGGCTATGCACAAATACTAAAGAAGACTCTTTTAAATATACAGTATTAGGGAAAGGCAAAAAAAATTAAATATGGGATACAGTTAGCTTTCTCTCTCACAAATCTGTAGCTGTGATCAGTCACTTACGAGCATAATGCTGTATCCTAGTTCTGCTACCAGGCTTGAGTAGAAAGTATCTCTTAAATTACCCTGGATTACTGTATACTGAGTCCCAGAATCACTCAGAGTGTCTGCTGCGGGCTGGCTTTGGGGCTCTGAGCAACTCAGTAGACCTTGTTCCATCAAAGATTTACTGCCCTGGCAAGAAAGCCCTAATTATCTTTCTAGGTCCATTAGAGGAAAAGCTCCAGTTCATGCTTCTACAATTCTTGTTGTTAGTCCCTTTTCTACTTTTTTTTTTTTTTGCCCTCTGGCCAAGAAGAAAGAGGGGAAAACTTTATAACCTTTTAAAATTCCAGGTTTAAGTGACTATTTTGCTATTATTTTTCAATGAGTATGTTTCCTGTCAGTCCATTTCAAAGCCTGGGACTGTGTTGTTTTTCTTGCCTTATGTGAGAAGTCCTCACCTATCTGAGTGCCTTTTTAAGGAATAGCCACATGGGCTTCTTACTTTTAAACACCGAGATGGAAAATCCTGTTCCTCCTTAATGATTCTATCACGATTCCTACTTGCACATAAACCTCCAGTGGATTCAACCAGTTCCTGAAAGAATTCAAGTTTGAATCTAAATTTATCAGGATGGAAATTAAAACAATATATGAATAGAATTCAGGGCTTTAAAACAGCTGTGTAGTGATTTCTTCACAGGGCTCCCCTGATACCTAATTAAATTATTAATCACTTCACATCCTTCTCCAGGCCACACAGTCCTAGATTTTTAGCCTTTCCTCATAGGATTGATTTCCTCATCCTTATTCTGAAGCATCACTTAATTTCCATTTTCCTCCCATGTGAGAACACCAGAATAGAACATCTTATGACAATCAAATGGAACAAGTATTTAATACAATAAGAATATTATTCTTCACAACTCTATGATTCTACTGATCAGTATGGAGTTTACTAGAAGGATTCTCACTAATCCCATGAACAGGACTATGCCCATGTGAACTGAAATATGACCATTTTCTTTCTTGCTGTCTCCTCCCTTCCCTCTCCTCCCATTCTCTCTCTTTCTCTCTCTCTCTCTTTACTCTTGCTCCTCATCCCCTTGTATCCTAACCAGGGTCCCCGTGGGCCTGAGGGAGCACCAGGAGAGAGGGGCTTACCAGGAGAAGGACCTCCAGGACCAAAGGCAACAACAACACCTTCTACACTGAGGAAAAATGCTTCGTATTGCATGGTCATGAATTACAAATTTAAAAAAATGTGTCCTAGCCAATTATCCCAGGTCAAGTATTCTCCTGACCATCTTCACCCTATTAAACAAAGTAATATGTAAATTTCCCCTTAACATGAAGCTATAGTGACATTTGCAAATATAAATAAGTAACTGAAAGGCTACTTCTTCATATAATTACTGCATATGAAATTAGAGAAATCTCTTAAAGTATTTTGTAGTCATTAAAGTCACAGTGATAAATAGCATCTTTATGCCCAGAAATTAAGTTACTGAACGTGGCTATACCAAGCTTTACCCACAGCTTTGTTTTGTGAAACGTACAGAGGAAACAGTCTAATAAAACAATTTGTCATAGTACTGCCATTAACATAAGAAAGGGAATGTGGGTGGGTGGAGGGAACTGGAGTTACCATATTACCAGAAGGAGCAAAATGTTATGCAAGGCCTACCTTTTACCTGGCAATTGAGAATTTAAATGTTTCCACTGCCTCCCATATGTAATTCTTGGAGCTCAGGTTCCTCTAGACCAGGGCTTGGCAAACTTTTTCTGTAAAGGACCAGACAGTAAATATTTTAGGCTTTGTGAGCCATACGGTATCTGTTGCAACTACTTAACTTCTGCTGCTGCAGCATGAAAGCGGTCCTAAACAATGCATTAATAAATGAACTTGGCTGTGTTCCAATAAAGCTGTATCTACAAAAAACGTGCAGTGGGCTGAATTTGGCCAATGGTCTGTACTTTGCTGATCCCTGCTCTAGACTCTTTACCCATAATATATGGCTCATTTGCTAAAGGCCACCTAGGAAATGATTTTCCAAGACACTTTGGGCAGCATCAACAAAATTTCAGAGTAAGTAAGGATAAACTTTGGGGTCCTTTTTCCTTCTTTTCTAAAATCTTTCCCCCAGAGACACATGCATGCATACACGCTACCCAGAGAAGCATGTGCTGCTTTCTACGTGTCTAAGACCTTCCACTTCAGTCATTCAGTCGAGTCACTGAGATCCAGCCTTCTCAGTATGGCCTCACACTCTAAAATTGCTTCTCATTTTCAGCCTCTTCCACCATGATCAATATTCAGTTATCTATGAGAAACCTAAATCTCAACTAAAGGGAAATCAATTGGTTAAAACAAATAATTCACACGAAGTTGTAACTGCTGGATTGAATTTTAAAAGAAGCCCTTGTTAACTAACAAATTTTAATTTGTTATAGTAAATGGAAATAATATGTTGGATGAAGGGGACATTACTTATGCTCTTGACTAACCAAAATATCATCATCAGAAGTCAGAGGCCAGCAATTTGGCACTACATTTCAGAAAGTTTCATAATACATAATTTCTTGAATTGTTTTTTGGCACATAGTAAATTTCTATTTATGTGTAGCCCAAACAACCTGAAAATTCAGTAGCCAGAATTATTTCTCCTTATAATCTGTGGGGTTTAAAAAATAAGAAATAAGTGAGAAAGGAATAAATGAAACACTGCAAAGCATATTTCAGGGCATGTCTTAGTGACAGTTTCAACTGTATGATATAATGATACACTCCTTCATAATAACCCACTCTGACTCATCAAAGAAAGAACTCATTATATTCAGTGTTGTTTTAGGGTTGACTGGACACAAATATACTCTGTGGTAACAATCAGAAGAACCCATTAGTCAGAATACTTCACTCCCCAACCAGCAAGACCAAATCGGAGTTTTCTGTATGTTCTTCTTGGGGCTACTTTGCAATGACGTGGGGCTACTTTGCAATGACGTAGGGCTTAAGTGAAGAAATTATGAATATAGAAGGACATTGAGGTGTGTTTTCCTGTTTCCTAGGTTTCCTGCAAATGTTCTTTGATTTTGCTCTCGGTTCATGAAATGTGTGCTATTTCTGATTGATTCCATGGTTTGTTTTTCATACAAATGCACAGTGTTATGACTTCATTGATATTACATTACAACCAGAGCTATTCACATAGTTCATGTGACTCTAGAAGCATATCCAAGCGGATTTTCCATGAATTCTTCTAAAACTAAGTTTTCAATAAATGATTATAAATTCTGATATAAAACATGTAATAAATAATTCAATCTTAGCAAATATTATTTCATACGCTGAGAGACAAATTTTCATTGTGTAATGGATCCAGTTATAGAAATGTTGAGGAAATGGAAGACTGATTCTGTTAGTTATAATATGTGATTGATCAGATCTCCCATTTCCAGATATATCTGATTATATTAGGAATGGAGCGCTTTTCCAACTTTAGTGATGCTGCAGGCATTCTGCTTGGATAGATTCTATTTATGAATGTTAAGGCTAATTTTCTTTGGCAATTTACAAATCTTGGAGTTAGAATTACCCATTTGTAGTTAGCAGTGAATTTAGATGCTTTGAATGCTTGAACTGTTTTAAAATCCTGAATCTTATTAGTGCGTTGATATCCCTTCCATATACTTTCAGGGTGAAAAAGGTTCTGAAGGACCAGTTGGCCCACAAGGATTAGAAGGCCCGTCAATCGAAGGGGACAAGGTACTGCAAAAGGGTGTATAATAGAAAGGATGCCAATACAATTATTTTTTTCATTGTCCTTTATGTATGTACATTTATGAACTATGTACAATCTGATGATCATACACCACAGGTATCCAGTTAATTATAAAGGCCTTAAAGACCAGTGCAAAGGGAAAGCTGCCAGAAGGGGAAGAGATATAAGAAATGTGCAAAAAACAGAGAACTCAAATCAGTTTGGAGTCATTTATATGTCAATATCTAAGCATATCATTATATTATATATTATATTAAAATAACGATTGACATTGATGATTATCTTGGGTGTTGTATTTCTACTTGAATTACTTATTCCTTTTATTTACTATTTACTGGTAGCTGTCTCTTCTGGGCATCTGTATTTAAATAGTAGAGACAGTGGTAAATAGTGAATTATACAAATTTTAGATGTCATACAAGTCTTGGTTCAAATAGCTCAGCACTGGTGGTGTAACTCCACTTCCAAAGTACCTTAAAAATATGTAAGATGCTCTTTCTTCCTTTGGAGTACTGAGTACAAGAGAACTGTTGTGTTATGAGTTTAGTAAATTAACTTATCCAGGTGTTGTTGACATGGCATTCGTGGTTTTACATCTGGAGCTCATGCAAAGAAAACACATTAAATATCAGAACATTATCACATAATAATTGCAAAACTTTCATCTGCTATTCCCTTACCAAATCAATACTGTCTTCCCTTTCCCTTCCCCTTTCTTCCTTTCCTATTCTTTTATATTCTGTGATTCAAGTGGCTAGATAAACACCTCTATGATAAGGACTCTCAAATATACACAATTGTTGCAGCACAAGGAAGCAGCTTTAATATAGATATTAAATGTAAGTAATAATACCCCAAAGAGGATCTCTCTTATTTTATTGAATATTTGCAGAAGAGTGATATGAGTTGGGTTTGGAGTTAGGGGGAGTGAACTTGAATCTTGCTTCTGCCATCTATCAGATGTGTGACTGGGAGTTACTTAACCTCATCTGGAAAATGGAGATGCTTACTTTCAGAGGGTTGTTGTGAGGATTAAATGAGATAAAGCATGAAAAGCATTTAGTGCACTGGCTGCCACATGATAAGCAATCAAGTTCTAAATCAGAATAGCCCAGCTTTGAAGTAGAACTTGAGTCCTTTACATGTTTCCATCCATGATATTTATTTAGACTAGGGAGTGACACAAAGTGAAACACTGAAAAGCATATGCCAGGACATGTCTTAATGACAGGTTCAGGTTTTTAATATTATATAAAGTAGGATCTAATGATGTGCTTTTGTTCATAAAAACATATTTATTTTAGCCCAGGCATTGGCAAACTACAGGGCAGGCTGCCTGTTTTTGTAAATAAAGTGTTACTAGAACACAGGCATACCTGTTCATTTGGGTATTGTCTATGGCTGGTTTTGTACTACCAAAACAGCATCATTCGTTATGAAAGAGACCTTATTATGACCCAAAAGCATAAAATATTTACTATCCAACTGTTTAAGAAAAAGTCTGTAAACCCTGATGTAGTCTAAATACAACTGACATTAAAATAAGAGTATTTATTCATGTTGCCTAATCCAGTGGTCAATTCTCAGTTGCCAATTTACTTGACCTATCAGTAGTGTCCTCTGCTAGGACCTTCACCTTCTTGAAACAATCTCTTCACCTGATCTCTCTGGCTGCACCTTATCAGTCTCTACTGCTGGTTGTTCTTCATCTCTCTGACCTCTAATACTTGAAGCCTCCAAAGGGCTCAGTCCTTGAACCTTCTCTCTTCCCTATCTACTTGTAAACTCACCCAGTCATGGCTTTAAATACCATCTATATACTGAGGGATCCCAAATTTATGTCTCCAGCTCAGGCCCCTCCTGCCTACTTGATACCTCCATTTGGATGTCTATTTTAGGCATCTCAGGCTTAACATGTCCAAAACAAAGCTCCTGTTATACCCTCCCCCAACCTTGCTTCATCTCAGTCTTCTCCTTGTCAATAAATGACAAGTCTATTCTTCCACAAACCTCAAAAACATCCTAGGGTACTCTCAATCTGTAACAAATCCTGTTGGCTCTACTTTCAAAACCTATTTAGGATCTGAGCACTCCCCACCACCTTCACTCAACAGCCTGGTCCAGGCCCCCATCACTTCTCACAGGGACATCTCTTCAGTTTGTTCTCAGCACGGCTTCCAGAGTGAGCCTTTCAAGACTAAGTCAGATCTTTCAATCCTCTGCTCAAAACCCTCTAGTGGCTTCTCATCTCCCTCAGAGAAAAGCCAAAATTCTTACTATGGCCTAAAACACCCTACTGATTGTTCTGCCTGAGCCCCCTGCCACACTTCCCTGACTTCATCTTCTACCACTTCCCCTCGTGCTCACTAGCTCCAGCCACATTGCCTCCTTGCTATTTCTGGAATGTGCCAGGCATCACCCTTGCACTGGATGTTTGCTTTGCCAGGAATGCTTTTCCTCCAAGTTTCTACCTGGCTCATTCCCTCTCATCAGTGAGACCACCCCTGGTCACCTTTTCCAAGACTGCAGCTGTCTCCCCTTTCCTCCATTTATTTTTCTCCTTAGCACTTATCATTATTAAACATACTATTTATTTCTTCTATCCATCTTGTTTATTATCTTCTGTTTCCTCTACAAAAATGAAAGTTCTATGAGGAAAGAGAGTTTTGACTGTTTTGGTCACGGCTGTTTCCCTGTGTTTGGAACAGTTCCTGGCACGTAATGAGCGCTCAACAAATATTTGTTGAAACACACAGAGAATGGATGAATGATACTGTTCTTCTTACTGATAACTCTCACTTTATTTCCCAAATTTATTCATGGAAAGAGAAGGTGAGGTTCTTTAATTTTGCTGCACTTACCTTAGATAATTTCTTAATTTTAAAAATGCATTTTAGTAAGATTTGGAGGGAAAAGGTATTTAGAAATTTGAAAAATATTTTCCTTTAATTTCTCTCTCAAATATTTATTTTCTTGCACCCTATGAATTTTATACTTCTAAATATTTCTGTTATGATCCTAACAAGAAGTGTTTGTGTCATTATAATAACAATTCAGGAATTCTGGGTTCTTGTGTGAAAAATAAATATAAAGTGGGGCAAAGAGTCACCAGTTTAGACCAAATAGTGAAAACATCATTCACTATTTTGGCAAATTTGAACTACAAACTATTTAAAAGGAATGGTGCTTTCTAACTTTCCATGTGGAGCTTCTTTATGGTTTAAAGATAGACTTTAATCCAGCATAATTCAAGATTAGCATAGTATGAAATAATGAGGTTAGTTGTTATACTTCTGACTTTATTTTCTACACCTGGGATATGGGACCTGTGGGACCCCAAGGACCAATGGGCATCCCCGGAATTGGGAGTCAAGGGGAACAGGTAATCAACGCTTTCTCTCTTTCCCTTTTGTACAGAACATTCTGGCTTAAACCTGGTTTTCACTGAAGGCCAGTACTGCAAACTGCTCTAAGAACATTTGATAGTGAAATTGCAATGGAATATATATCCAAAAGTGCATGTAGGGAAGGATATGATGGTTTCATGAGATTTTCGTTTTTAGAACTTCTAAAGACTTAAAAAATAAATTGTATGTTTCTTGGTGTTGTGACTTTTAACATTAAAGCCTAATTTACAGGACAAGAGTTTTGGAGCACTATCTTATATTTTTAGTTTCCCTTGGGAGAGACAATTTATTTACCTGTCAGTTTGTGTGTGTTTTTCCCCTTGAAGCTTTATGAATGTTGAAATCCCACTCTCTTCTGATGCAAGTAGATTAGTGTTTCCCACCCCCAGCCACGTAGCACTCTAAAAAACTATTAAACTTAAAACAAGGACCAGAATCAGAGGGAACCACTTTACTGAGGGGGCACTGTTCCTGAATAGAAGCAAACCACAGATAGGGTTTACAAATAGCTCTTGGTCCCTCTCGGTCAGAACAAAGGAAAGATCTGTGAGGCTATATCTAAATTTATGGCTGGAATGACTTCCAAATTCTTCTGATCACAACTTTTGGAAAAGCAAGGCAATTTTGTTAGATTGAAATAATATGAAGAGGGCTTCCCTGGTGGCGCAGTTGTTAAGAATCTGCCTGCCAATGCAGGGGACACGGGTTCGAGTCCTGGCTTGGGAAGATCCCACATGCCACGGAGCAACTAAGCCCGTGTGCCACCACTACTGAGCCTGAGCTCTAGAGCCCGCAAGCCACAACTACTGAGTCCGTGCGCCACAACAACTGAAGCCTGCGCACTTAGAGCCCATGCTCCGCAACAAGAGAAGCCACCGCAATGAGAAGCCCATGCACCGCAACAAAGAGTAGCCCCAGCTCGCCACAACTAGAGAAAGCTAGCGCGCAGCAACAAAGACCCAACACAGCCAAAAGTTAATTAATTAATTAATTAATTAAAAAAAAGAAATAATGTGAAGATAATATAACAGTACTATCTACCTACATAATCTCATTTAATCAAAGTGACCAACAAATGAAAATTTATGCTGAATGTCCTCCTGTGTAGAAAGCGGCAAAACAGTTTGATTAAAATTTATGATTATGGTTTGAATTATTCTCTTGCTTAGCAAACAAATAGTACTTCCTTTATCTAGGGTAGTGAGAGAAGGGAAGGATAAAAAAGGAGATAACTCCAAATCTCACTGTTGACATTAACTCTGAGTTTATTTCTAATCGTATTCTAATTAATCAGTATTTTTACTGTTGTTAATCCAAGCAACAGCCAAGTTGGGGATTACTCCTTTTTCTATTTCCTTCCCCTTGGTAGAGGTCCTAGTATAATACATTAGGTGGATTAGGGTGCAGAAGAAGCCAGGATAAGTATTTAGATAATATTTAGATAATAATTAAGAGCTGGTTTGTTTGGACTACACAAGGATCATGGTTTGACTATGCTGCCAGGCATTCTCAGACTTTGTAGTTTTTTTGCTGGTTTCAGCAAAACCATTTCAGCTAGTTTCTGATCTTGGAAGTGACAGCGCTGTCACATCCTGGGTCTTGTGATGTTCCTGGTGCTGAGTCACCACCGTGAGGCTGAAAATGAGGTTCAAAGAAAGCCAAGCCTTTCCAGATGGCCTGTGAATCTTGGACCTCCCACCTGCAACTCCCTGATGCCTTTAATACTGTTTCTTGGTGGAAGCTGTTGTTCTACAGCTTGAAAAGAAAACAAAAGAAAAAGAAAAAAAGACCTCTTTGACTTTTGTTTTCTCACCCCCTTCTCTTTTCTTCCAAGAGAAAAAACCTTTTACGGTATATGTGACCATATGGAGCTGGCCCCTACTGGATAGGAAATTGAATGGAATGCGTCATTTGTAAACTGAACAAGAAAAGAATTTGTTTACCTTTTTAAGACAAATGATTTAAATTCTACTTCAATTTAACCTCTATGCAGGCAGTTCCCCATTTTTCTTCTCATCCTTAATTTAACATGTTTACCCATTGAATTACTGTTATAATTAGATCTTCCCATTTCTCTTATAGACATTAATTTTCCCACTCATCTGTTTCTGGGGGAACTTCTGTTTCCAGCAACATGTGTACAGTATTTCTCAAATGGCCTGAAGATTTTCACTAGATATTTGGAGGCCTGACTACTTCAAATCTCTTAAAAGTGAATCGAAATATAAATAACCACATATACCTGTGTACACACGTATATGCACACACATCCTTTGAATTTTGGGGGGTCTTGCATGCTACTTGTAGACTTGTAAAAGTCAGGAAGGATTCCTTCTTATAATGGTTCAATATAAATACTGAATCTTAGCTTCCTTAAGTTGTTTAGACTGCTTCATTTTCATCAACAATTTAAAAATGAACAAACAGCTGTATCATCTAGCTGGAGAAAATGGGATAGCATTTGTAATAAAATAATCATGTATCTGTAACCATTATTTGCACAATCATGGCCTGTGGGGTGTAAACAAAACAAAATCGTAGTTTTTTCTCTCATCATCACTTTCAGTGGGTAAAGTTTTTTCTTTTTCTTACCACAGAAAAAAATTACCAGCAGGCTACAGACTTTCCGTATCACTTTTAGGTAGTAATAAGTTATAGGATCACCTCTAAGTTTCAAATCAGTTTTAATTGTCTAATAAAAACTATCTAGTCAATGTATTAATCTTCCTTTTAATCTTCATTTATCTTGTACGAGCTGCAGGGAGAATCTGTTGTCCATGGGATGGAATGTGCTTCTTACCCTCCCAGGCTGAATCAAGGATGGGAGGATGGGAGAGGCATGGAGGTTCTTTCTTGGCTGGTCTATTGTCAGATGGCTTTGGGTCCTCTGGTCTTGGCAGATGTTTGATGCTGACACTCTTCCTGGTGGGGCTCCTGCACTGCCCCTGCGACTGGCCCTCCTGGGACAGGGATGAAGGACTCTTTCCCTCCAGCTGTTTCTCCCCATCAGCCTCTGCTTTTCCGGGGCTTTACTCTATACTGACTCTCTCTGTTGGAGTTCCATTACTCTTCTAGGTCCTCTTGGACAGGATTCAAAGCAGTTCCAGGTCGACTCCAGGCATCTAGAGTACATCTGGGCCAGAGAAAGAAAACTCGTGTGTCCTTTGCACTGACAACCTCTGGATGCACAGGCTGATCCCACCCCAGCCCTCTGCTGGCTATCACAGCCCATTCTAACTTTCTCAGGCATGAGTCAGACACTGGTCCACTGTGTTCCAAAAATAAAAATCAAGGTCTCCAAGTCGTTTCATTAATGTTCCCTGTCTAGAATGTGGTGAAGAGAGAAGCAAGCCAAACCCCTTCCATTTTCTCCAAGGAAAACACTTTATGAGACTATTTTCTCCAAAGAAGACCTTATCACATCCTGTCTCTTCTCCCTTTTTATACCCACAATGTGAATGAGAGTCAAGTATTAGACCGTTCTTCAGTTTGGTGTTTGCAGGCTATCGCTTCTTAGAGCCTAGGTCAAATTTTCAATTTCACATCCTGATAGATATTGCTTGGTACAGCTAGGATATAGGTTTGCCTGCATGGGACTGAGGTGAAATAGGTTAATAAGACGGAATTTTTATTTCTCTTATTTAAAACTCCAAGCTGGCGTGTTGGCTCCGTTCGTCAGGGACTTCAGAGTCTCAGGTTTCTTCATTCTTGTTAGTCTGACATTCCAAGGGTGCTTTCCTCATCCACATAATCCAGGATAGCAACTATGCCTTCACTTCGGCAAGGGGGAGCGGGAACAAGGAAAGAGAAGGCATATCCTTCCTTTAGCATGAACCAGAAATTGCCCAAATCACTTCATTCACATCCCATTGGCCAGCATCCAGTTCACCTGGCTGCAACAGGGGTTAGGAAGTATGGTCTTTATTCTAGGCAGCCATGCAGGTCAGTTAAAAATTCTCTTACTATGGAAAAATGGTAGAATGCATATTATGGTTCTACTAGCAGCCTCTGCCACCCATTCAACAAGTATTAATTGAGTATAAGTAATCAATTATGGGATGTGAACTAAACTTTTACTTTAGAGGATTTGAAACTACTCTTATTTAAATTTCTTCTTAATTTCACTAATACTATTTTTAAAATTTTCATTTTAAAGGGAATCCAAGGTCCTATTGGTCCACCTGGTCCACAAGGGCCCCCAGGACAAGGCTCACCTGGTCCCAAGGTAGCTTTCTAAATAAGAGAAGAGCTTAATCTATCTATATTCTGATTGTTGTTTTCTGGTCAGTGGCCAGTGCATTTGGAAGGCAGCAGAGGAAATGAACTTAAAAATGAGAGATCTCTATTTAATGCAAAATGTACTAGTATTCCTAATGGTTTAGAAAATGTTATATGTATTCTTTATGCTCTGAGAAGCTTTCACATTCATCCCTCAGTATCTGCTGGAAGGTTGATTCCAGCACTCCCACCCCTGCCCTATACCAAAAGCCGAGGATGCACAAGTCCTTTATATAAATGGTGTAGGATTTGCATATAACCTACTCACATCCTCCTGTATTTTAAAAATCATCTCTAGATAACTGCTAATACCAAATACAATGTAAATGCTATGTAAATGTTTGCCAGCATGCAGCAAATTCAGGTCTTTCTTTTGGGTATTTTTGGAATATTTTTCCTTGAATAGATTCCATCCAAGATTGGTTGAATCTGCAGCCGAGTCGAAGCTCATACCACTTGCTGCACTACAGGCCAATAAGTCGAGAGACACAGTGTTGGGGAGAGGAAAAGCAACTTCATTCGGAAAGCCAGCAAACCAAGAAGATGGCATACTAATGTTCTAAACAACCATCTTAATTTGGGGTAGAATTCAAGTTTCTTTTATGCTAGGGAAGGGGGAAGCAGGAGGGAGTTAAGATCAAGAAGAGAAGGGCGACCACAGATATCTGGGCGCCAGCAAGGGTCCGAGGAGGGTTGTGAAAACATTTCGTTCTTGGTTAGTTGACTTCAGTTGACCTGAGTCTGTCCCTGATGTTCCTATAAATCTTGAGAAGACAATCGTTATTTTTGTTCATACTTCCTTATCTCCTCATGGGAGGTAAGTTTCGAGGAAGGGACTGTTTGCACAAATCTTAACCTGAGTCCCTTTAGTGATTAACATGTCTACATGCAGGGCTGAGCAGAGGCTTATGACTCAGAGGTTAAAGCAGCAGAACAGGTAGGTACAATATGGAGTCAGAGATGCCAAGCTTCTATAAACAAGAGGCAGGCGGTGGAGGGGGATCTTAGTTCCTGAAGAACAACTCAGGGATATTCATCAGATTGTTATGTCTGTCCCTTATGGAGGAACTAGTACTCTGTTTTATCGCTGAACTACTGTCATTACTTTTTTTGTTTAACTCCCCTTCCTTTGTTTTTGCATTCCCTCGTTTCACTAATTAGTAACTGCCTGTGCCTGTTCCTTAGAACTCAGGGAAGGCCCAGGAAATTAAAGCCGTTTTCTACAAACAAGAAATGGGGGAAATGGAGGGGCTTTTGTACCTGGGAGGGCCCCACAGGGTCCTGCTCGATTTCAATCCCCCTTTTGCTTTTATACTATTCAGTCCTAAGGGGAACAGGGCAGATAAGAAACGGAATAAAGTTTTGGATAGAGAGGTTAATCACAAACTCAACAGAGGAACTCAATTTTATGGGGACTCAGTTTCAAATCCACAGGCCACAGACCAGTGGCTACCAAGGTGGCAGACTATATTTACACCGTCTTAGTTTATTGTTTTTATTACTTTTACTTGTGAGATCCTGTTCTAGAAACTCAAGCAGTAATATCAGTAGAGGTTACCTGTGGGCTGGCTAGTTTTCATTCTCACTAACAGTCCCACAGTAGGTCCAACAACCAAAACGTTTAGTTAAAGATATGGAGTCAGGGGCTTCCCTGGTGGCGCAGTGGTTGAGAATCCGCCTGCCAATGCAGGGACACGGGTTCGAGCCCTGGCCTGGGAAGATCCCACATGCCGCGGAGCAACTAAGCCTGTGCGCCACAACTACTAAGCCTGTGCTCTAGAGCCCGCGAGCCACAACTACTGAGCCTGTGTGCCACAACTACTGAAGCCCGCGCACCTAAAGCCCATGCTCCACAACAAGAGAAGCCACTGCAATGAGAAGCCTGCGCACTGCAACGAAGAGTAGCCCCTGCTCGCCGCAACTAGAGAAAGCCTGCGCGCAGCAACAAAGACCCAATGCAGCCAAAAATAAAGAAATAAATAAATTTCTAAAAGTAAAAAAAAAAGATACGGAGTCAGAAATAACCTAGCAAATAAAAATTTTTCTATGAACTTGGAAGCAAATTACCTTCTAAATTAGAACTATTATTTATCCCTTGGGGAGAGGCATGACACTTATTATTTAACCAGCTGTCCTTAATGTTGCTTCAAAGAATCACTGATCATTATTAAATAAATACTCCTCTGAAAGTACCTCCCTTTCCGTAGATTCCTTCGAGGGTCCCATGTGAGAAGTAGCTCCGTAGAATACAGTTACTGTCCTTGAGATTTCTGATTTGAGCTCAATGGTGAAAGCTCAGGTTGTTCTCTCTGGTTATGATACTGCTTTTGATCAGCAGTAACCTTGGCTTCTCATGTGTCAATTCTAGTTGCCCTGGAATATAACTGCCTATCTTTTCCAAATATATATATGTATTTGCCTGAAATATATTTATATTTGAATAGATACATGCACATATACACACACATATGTGAATAGAGCATATGAAACTCAGTTTTATCTTATTTTGCTGATATGTTTTGCTCTTAGGAGATCAAAGGTAGGTATATATTATTTTTATTTTGCTGCTATATTCAAATACTCTTCAAATACTCTTACCTCATTAGGGAGAAGTAGGCCAGATAGGACCTACAGATCCTAGAGGACCATTGGGACTTGGAGTGCAAGGTCCAAAGGTGAGTTGTCTAAGCTGCTTGGAAGCATTTATGTAATATTATGTAAAGTTTCATTTATATCCAAATGTAATACAGATCATGTATGTATCATCTGTTATTTCATCAGAAAAGAGTCTGATGCTTAACTCGTATTGTTTAAGAAAAACCAAAATCTTAGTTTATTTTAGTGACGACTATTTATATTTTTATTTATTTATTAGCATTAGAGGTCCTCTTTCGGCACAGAGTGATTCTT
Source organism: Balaenoptera musculus (assembly GCF_009873245.2). Taxonomy (NCBI): domain Eukaryota; kingdom Metazoa; phylum Chordata; class Mammalia; order Artiodactyla; family Balaenopteridae; genus Balaenoptera; species Balaenoptera musculus. The sequence goes on along the minus strand of NC_045793.1, from coordinate 62,367,896 downwards.
TAAGAACATTATTGCCTGCCATATTATAAAAGCATAGGAGAATTTCAGTAAAGTTTACTTCTCTTCTTTTGTTTCGTGGCTGGCTCCTTCTCATCCTTCAGATCTCAGCTCAAAAGTTACTTCCTCAAAATTCATTTCCTAAATATAAAGTATGTCCACCCCACTACTGTTACCCCAGACTGTTATTTAAAAGCACATTGTCCGTTTCCCTTGCTTTTTACCACTGACCTCAACTTGCATGTTTTTTGAATTACTTTTCATCTTACTACACCCTCTAGAAACGCACTGCCCAGTATTGCAGCCGCTAGCCACAAGTAGTTACTGAATACTTGACATGTGGCTGGTATGAACTGAGGTGTGCTATAAATGTACTATACACTCTGGATTACAAAGCCTGGTACAAAAAAAAGAATGTAAACTATATGATTAATACATTTGTATATCGATTACATATTGAAATGGCAAAATTTCAGTTGTATTAGAGTAAGTAAAATATATTATTAGAATTGTACTTATCCATTTCTTCTAATGTTGTAAATGTGGCTGTTAATAATATAATTACATATATGGCTTGCTTTATATTCTATTGGACAGTGCTACTCCACTGGGGCAGGGATTTTGTTTCCTTTTTTTCTTCTTTGTTACTGAATCCTCAGTTTGGGGGACAAAATAGGTACTCAATAAGTGCTGTCGAATAAATAAATGAATCCTATTTTACCCTTCACAATTTCTATAACTCATCCTGAAGGCATATAGAATCTGGCAAGCCATGCTGAGGATTAAAATCCATCATTGTTCTGCTGTCATTGACATGATTCTTATGAGAATTTGGGTATTAGAAGAATATGTAAGACACAGGTCTAAAACAAATACACATTTTGCATATATATAAACATATAATTGCAAGAGACACAAAATGTACTAATACAGTGATCATAGCTGCCACTTATTGAATGATTTTGATGTGTCACACAATGTGCTAAGTACTAAATATGCTAAGTACATATATGTGTGTATATACATATACATACTATATTTATATCTATACATGTCTATAGTATATATATATATATATATGTATATATACATATTATGTCATCTAATGCCAATTTCAGAGAGGCCATATAGAGTAACAAGGCTACTAGGCAGTTCGACTACCTAAGTTCAAATCCCAGTCTTGCACTAGATGGATATATAATCTTAAGCTTCTCTCATTTAAAAAAATGAAATACTTAAAATATACTCACTACTATAGAGAATAACAAAGAGCACCCATGTATTCCACAACCCAGCTTTATCAAATATCAACATTTTGCAGCATGTATTCTAGAATTTTTTTAAGAAGAAGCATTACAGATATAGCTGAAGGCCTCTGCCTGTGCTCCCCAATCCTATTGCCCTCCCTCCCCTCCCCAGATGTAATCATTATCATGAATTTGGTGTTTATCATTCTTTCAAAGTTTTTATAATTTTCCCATATGTTTTTATGCATAAGCCATATATTGCTTTTTTTGTATTCTTGAACTTTACATAATATATCATTCTGCAATATATTTATACTCAGCCTTAGTTATTTGTGTTTTTATATGCCTTTAATTCATTCAGTTTAATTATTTTATGATACTATATTGTATGAGAATACCTCATTTAAAATTTATGTTTTCCTCTTGATGGACATTTAAATTGCTTTCCATTTTGTGCATTTGCCAACAATACTGCCATAAACATTCTCTGGGCTTTCTCTTTTGTAAGGATACAAGTTTCTCTCATTAGCAGGATTGGAAGATCACAGAGTACGCAAGTTTTCAATTTTGATACTGTGAAAATCCTGCCCAAAATAAACAATGGGCAAAATGTTTGGACCAGATTACCCTCCTTCCAGCAACAGGTGAAAATGCTCTTTTCTCTACATTCTTGCCAGTATGAAGTGTGTAAAAATACATCTCATTGGTTCAGTTTTTATTCCTTGATAACTAACTGAACAGTTTTTGTGTGCTTAATGGACCTCGGTTTTTCTCTTTTATAAATTCCTGTAGATACTGATTTTTTTTTTTTTGATGTTGGGTGTTCCTTTCTTATTCATTAATAGCTCTTTATATATCTGGATAATAGTCCTTTGTTATTTGGGTTGCAAATCTCTTAGGCTATGGCTTGTGTTTTTCACTTAGAGTACTTTTCAGCATATACAATAGAAGTTTTAGATTTTGATGTGTTTCTATCCCTTTATGGTTTGGGCTTTTGGAATATTATTTAAAAACATTTCTTGACTCCAAAGTCATAATATATTCTTATGTATTTTCTTCTGAAAAATTTGGTGTTTTACTTTTTTAAATTTAGGTCTTTAATACACTTGGAATTTATTTTTGTGGATAGGGCGATGTAGGGAGTCTATTTTTTCCCCATATGGATAACCAAATATCCCAGCATCAGTTATTAAATAGCCCATCTTTGCCACACTGATTTGTAATACCTCCTATGTCATATATCAAATTTCTATATTTGTGAGGATCAGTGCCTGAGCTCTCTATTCTGCTCCGTTTGTCTATTTATATCTCTCAGTGCTATTACCTCTCTGTCTTGATTATGATAGATTTATAATGTTTTATCATCCACAGAGAAAATACTCTCATCTTCTTCCCTGGTTATTCTTAATTCTAACATATACATTTTAGAATTGGCTTGTCAAATTTGACAAATATCCTGTTGGAGTTTTTGAAATTGCATTGAATCTTTGGATTAAATATTGAGTCTTTCAAACCACAGAGTAAACCTCTCTAACTTTTTAAGGAAAATATTTGTCATTTTATCCATAAAGATCTACTTTTTTAGTTAAAAAGGTACCTTGGAGAAATTTTTGCAATTGTGAGTTTTTTTTTTCCTGTACCTTCCAATTAACTATAACAGGTGTATAGGAAAAGTATTGTTTTGTTATTGTTATTGTCTTGTTTTGTTTTGGTATATTGATTTTTGTAGCCAGCCAGCTGATAAAATCTCTTATTTCTAATTGTTTGTAAAGTCTCTTGCTTTTCTACTCCCTGTGTACATAAGCATACTGTCTGAAAATAAAAACAGTTTTGCCTCTTCCTTTTTAGTTCTTTTTCTTATTCACTTTTTATCATTTTACACTGCTAGGGTATCCAGTGCAATGTTTAAAGGAAGTGACTTCAGAGGAAATGCTCCTAAAATTTCACTTTTAAGTGTGACATTTGCTGTAGGTTTTTTTTTTTTTTTAATATAAATTTATTTATTTATTTATGGCCGCATTGGGTCTTCGTTGCTGCTCGCGGGCTTTCTCTAGTTGCGGCGAGCGGGGGCTACTCTTCGTTGCAGTGCGCAGGCTTCTCATTGCAGTGGCTTCTCTTGTTGTGGAGCATGGGCTCTAGGTGCGTGGGCTTCAGTAGTTGTGGCACGTGGGCTCAGTAGTTGTGGCTCACGGGCTCTAGAGCGCAGGCTCAGTAGTTGTGGCCCACGGGCTTAGTTGCTCCGCGGCATGTAGGATCTTCCCAGACCAGGGCTCGAACCCATGTCCCCTGCATTGGCAGGTGGATTCTTAACCACCAGGGAAGTCCCTGAAATCTATGTTTAACATGTATGAATAGTTTGTTATTATTTATTGCTAAATAGAATTCCATTGTATGGATATACCACTATTTGTTCATCTCTTCATCTGTTAATGGAAATTTTGATTTTCTCCAGCTTTTGAATATTACAAATAAAGCTCTTATGAACATTTATGTACACGTCTTTGTATAGACATATGTTTTACATTTTTCTTGAGTAAATACCTAGGAGTGAAATGGCTGGGTCATACGATAAGTATTTAGCTTTTCAAGAAACTGCCAAATTGGTGTCCAAAAGAGTCTGCTTTCTGTCTACATTTTCACTGAGTATGGAATTCTAGATTAATGGCTCTTCCTTTTTTTTTCCCAGTACTTTCATGATGTTGGTCCACTGTCTTCTCGCACTATTTCTGATGAGAAATCTGTTGTGATCTATACATTTGTTTCACTACATAATGTCTCTTTTCTCTGGCTACTTTTGAGATTTTTCTATCACTGGTTTTGAGCCATGTGATTATAATGTGCCTTAGTTCAGTTTTCTTCATATTTCTTGTGTTTGGGTTTCATTGATCTTCTCAGATCTATGAGTTACTGATTTCATCAAATTTTGAAAATATTAGGTTAGCATATCTTGAAATATTTCCCACCCTCAGCCTTCACCCAGTAAATTCCCACTTAAATTTAAATGCTTGGAGTTTTCTCACAGTTCACAGATGCTCTGCTCATTCTTATTCAGTCTCTTTTCTCTGTGTGTTTCATTTTGAATAGAGTTTATTGCTCTATCTTTCAGATTGTTTATCTTTTCTTCTGTGATGTCTAATCTGCTTTTAATTCTACCCAGTGTATTTTTATCTCATACTTTGCAATTTTCAACTCTAGCAGTTCAATTTATGTCCTTCTATATCTTTCATATCTCTATTTAACAAGTTTTCACTTTCCTTTAGTTTCTTGAATATATGGAATGCAGTATAATAACTGTTTTAATGTTCTTATATACGAATTCTATCACCTGTGTCATTTTCTGTGTCAGGTTTTTGCAGCTTTCTTTAATCCCTGATCATTTTTGATTCGCTGCTAAATATTGTGACTTTTACCTTTTTAGGTGTTAGATATTTTTGTATTCCTATAAATATTTTTGAGCTTTGTTCTTAGATGCTTCTATACTACTTGAAAACAGTTTGAGACTTCTGGTCTTGCTTTTAAGCTTTATTAGGTAGGACAAAAGCAGCATTTTAGTCTGGGGTTAATTTTTCCCCACTACTGAGGCACGACCCTTTTTAGAACTCTAATCTATGCCCTCAGCACTGTGAAGTTTTCTTTCTTGCCACTGGGAGCAGGCACTGTATCTCTCCTGCTGTCAGTTCTCTCTGCTCCTTTAAACTGGTTGTTTTCTTGGCCTTGGGTAGTTTCTTCACTCTGTGCTGAACAGTGTTCACCTAAATACTCAAGGTGGACGCTCAGCAGATCTTCATAGTTCTCTCCGTGGCACTCCTCCCTCTCTGGTAATCTATTGTGTGAATTTGTGATACCTTGGCTTACCCAGACTCCTACCTTTGTCTCCTTAAATTAGAAAGACTTCTGAACTTTCCCTGGGTTCTCTCTCCCTGCAGCATGGCCTGGGAACTTTACCCAAACAGTAAACTTGGGAAATTGTAATTTTCACCTATTTTGTTTCCCCTCTCTCAGGAATTATTATCCTTCGTTACTTAGTGTCTAATGTCTTGAAAGTCATTGTTTCATACATTTTGTCTGCTTTTTTAGTTGCATCAGGTGGGAAATTAAATCTAGTTCCTACTGCTCCATTTTGACGAGAACCTTAAGTTGCATCCTTTTTCTTAGGTAGACTGGTCTGTGATTTTGTTTTCTTATCTTCTTGTATGACTTTTTAAATCAAAGTTTTATTAGTCTCATAAAGTAAATTGGGTAGACTTCCCTCTTTTTCTATTTTTCAGAACGATTTGTATAAGAGAGGGAATATCTCTTCTTCAGATGTTTAAAAATTTGGTAAGGTTTGACTGTAAAACCAACTAAGTCTGTGACGTTGGAGGGAGAGGAAGTTCCAGACTTGCAATTACTGATTCAATTTCTTTAATGGCATTGGTTTATTTAGCTTGTTCATTCCTTCTTATGTCATTTATGTAATTTATATTTTTCTTGAAGATTATCCATTTATTAATGTTTCCAATATATTTGAAATTGTCACAGAAATTTTCTATGATCAAAAAAATGTTACTATGTATATAATTATATTCACCTTTCATTCCTAATACTGCTTTTTATGACTTTTCTTTTTTAATATTAATCATTACTGCTAGAAGTTTATTTTCTTAGTATTTTTAGGTATTACCTTTTAATTTTGTTACTCTTGCTTTTTGCTTGCAAGTTTATTATTTTCTGCTGTCATCTTTATTATACCCTTCTATTTATTTTTAGGTTCACTGTGCTTTTTTTCACTAGTTTTTATAATTTAGCTGAAATGACTTTCAATTATTTTCAATATTTTTTGCTCTTAATAAATGCAGTAAGGACACTTGTATACTGTTTAAAAGTAGCATGTGTTTTCTCTGAACATTTTAAAGGACTTGTTCTTAATCACAAATTAACTGGAAAGTGAGTAGAATGATTGAATATTAGAGTTGGAAGCAATGTTTGGGTCCCAATGTTTTCATTTCATTTTTATATGTTTTTTTTCAGAATTGCTGTCACAAATTACCACAAACTGTGGCTTAACATAATAGAAATTTATTGTCTCACAGTTCTGGAGGCTAGAAGTAAAAAATCAAGGTTTCTGCAGGGCCATACTTCCTCCAAAACCTATAGGGAATCTTTCCTTGCCTCTTGGCCTCTGGTGGCGGCCAATCCTTGGAATTCCTTGGCTTGCAGCTATATCACTCTAGTCTTGGCTTCTGTTTTCACGTGGGGTTCTCCATATGTGCCTGTCTTCACATTATGTTTTCCTCTTATAAGGACACCACTCACATTGGATTAGGACCCACCCTAGTTACCTCATCTTAACTTGATTACCTCTTAACTTGATTACAAAATAAGGTCCATTCACGGGTGCCAAGGGTTAAGACTTCAACATATCTTTTGGGGGAGGGGGCTGGTCACAATTTAACCCATAACAAACAACATGACCCAAAACTGAGACCCAGAGAGGTTAAGGAACTTGCCCGAGGCCAAATAGTTTAATGACTATTAATTACTCTTCAGATTTCCCTGCTCATAGGATTTTCTCAGGTATTACAAGATGTAACCAATTTCGAGTACCTCAGAGGGGAGTTCCATGATAAATATGAACTTCTGGGAGATAAAAATCTTTGCTCATCCACCCGGGGGAGCCAGGCTCAACAGGGCTCTCAGGACAGCCAGGAGTACCGTGAGAAGATGGAGCTACAGGGAAGAAGGTAACACTGCTTTTCATATTATTGGTGTAAAACTATTGAACCACACTATATCTTGGTCCTGCAGAAGCTCAAATTAAACCATTCAAGACAAACTTAGTCCTTTCAAGAAAAAAAAAAAAATCCCACAACTCTTAATTTCCTTTTTCTCTTAGTTCAGATAAAAGAGCGCCAATTCAAAGCCTGAGTAGTATCTCACACCCTCTGCCTTCTCTCTGGTATTTTGGCCATGGTATCCTCCAGTGACCTAGTCCCTTTGGGATTCCTAGAAAGCACTTTTATTTAAACTTACAGAAAAACACTTTTTTCTTTCCCCTCCAAAAGGAGAGTCTGTAAATGCGTTCAGGAAGTAAGGCGACTCTAAAGATTTCCTGAAGTATTTTGAGTTGACATTTGAAATACTCATTTTTCAATATAAGTAGTGGAAAACAGCAGATGGAAAGGCTGAAGGTCCTTCTTGTTTTTTTAAAAAACAAACCACCAAATCTGAATGAGGAGCCAAAAGAAAGTGAGCTTATTGCTTTGGCAATTGGCTGGGAAATTGGACTTTTTCATGATATTTCAGCTGCTCTGAGCTAAACTGGAGTTTGATATTAATTTATTCAAGTTGGTAAACTTCCAACTTAATTTTGAGACTAGAGTGAAGACCAGACGGTCTGTATTGGAGGATTGCAGCAGAGACTCTACTGGCTGTAAGAAGAGACAAGGTGGGTATGTACATACTGTCTATGGAGGGTCAGCTAAGACATCAGTGCCATTTTCTCTAGGGAGAAGCGGGGCTTCCAGGAGCAACAGGCCCTGAAGGACCACCTGGAAAAGGACAACCTGGCCTCAAGGTATGGAACTGACAGTGGTAGGGGAAGGGAAGCAGACTGCCTGAGTTCTGGTCCTGATACTAAGGAGCCATCTTAGGAGAAATTTGATGTTATTCTTGCTATGTCAAAGGTGTTTACTTCTGGCTTAAAATTATGGATACCAGCTTTTGAACTTTTATAAGACAGCAAGTATGTATTATTCATTTTCATTTTCCTAACATCTGTCATTAAGTCCCAGCTTACAGGAAGAGTTCAACACATTTTCTTAATAAACAGCCAGACTGACATTTAAAAAACACATAGTAAGGGAAAAGAAGACTTGAGATACATCAGTGAGATGTCAAAGTCCATAAATTTTTTTTCAAATATTTATACAATCTCACAGAGTAATAAGAAATATAACCTTATTAAGTGGTACTTTCACAACATGGAATACATTTATTTTATACATTGTAGAAATGCTAGTTGAATAACATCTTTATATGTCAAGATGAGAATATCCAAATTCATCAATAAGACCATTAGTGACATTATCTATAGCCTCTAAGGTGTCAGATGTTCCTGCACTTCTTATGTGCGGTCATCAATGACCATATAAAGATTCTGAAGAATTATATATGAGTAAAGTAAAAATAAAGTCCATATACTTATTAGTGTTCTGTTTATAATTCTATTAAAATAGTAATTGATAGCTTAGATGTCTATGCCTTGTGAAAATATTGGCTAAAATTGAGTTGTTAACCTTAAATGTGAAAAACTGAAATATAAATATATTTGTAGAATTTCAAACATTTTAAATAATTGACTAACCAGACTCTGAGATCTATTTTTGGTGGGGTGAGAAGCAGGGAGTAAAAACATGAACAGAGAATCCCTTTTCAACGTGATGCAAAAAATACTTTTAGAAATGATTGCCTATTAACATTCATGAGAACTAACATTTTCTTGAATATACTTTTGGAAAAGAGACCCTTGGAGTTATAACTGAAGCTGTGGGAATGAATGATAGCTCTGAGAAAGAGAGCTGAGGTTTGAATCCCACATTTTACAGTAGCTGGAGAAAGAGCATTCAGAACAGCATGAAGATAGGCAGAATGCATAGTAGTACCATGTTAGAGAAACCAAGGAGAAAGGGTTTCAAGAGGAAAGCAATGGGTGGTGTCAAATAGACCAGCAGAGCAAGGAGAATATGCATTGACTGGATTTGTGGCTTTCAGGTGATTCGGCGCTTACGGAAGGCTATTGGAGAAGAGTGGTAGGAATATGTTACATATCCAAGGTATGTTATGGTTCAGTGTTGGCACTTTGTAATAATAGTTGGATTCTTACTGTTGGCTTCTGGGATGATTTAGGTCAATAAGTTCAATTTGGTAGTTAATGGGAGAAAATAAATAGTTGTGGGTAGATTTCATTTCTGTTGACATTAATAATGATACAATAAGTTATATTCAATATTTGGACATTCAACAGGTTTTTTTTAAATTACCTGTGTCACTACTCTCGATTAGTATGCGTATTAGGGAGTTCTTTGCATGTCTGTGGATTCTACAGGTCACCTTTTCTTCTTAGTGAAGTGTCTGCATTGCCGATGACCTTGGTAGAGTCCAGTGGTTCTCAAGGTGCAGTCCCTGGAAGAGCAGCACCTGATGCTGCTGTCAGAAATGGAAATTATTGGACCCCAATCCAGACCTATTAAATCAGAAACTCTGGATGTGGGGCCCAGCAATCTCCAGGTGATTCTGATGCATGCTGAGGTTTGAAAACTGGAAAACTGTGGTATAGTCATTTATGTCATATATATTGAATGACCTTGGCTACAAACCCTGAGGAGTTCTTTTGCTGAGCTAGACACAAACTTAGGTATGGTGCCTTGCAGTTGAACCCTAGTGTAAGGATAGTTCTGGAATTCTCTGAGGCTTCTGGCTGAAGGTAATACAATTCTTTGGGGGTAGCATTGGTGTACACAACCCTGCTGGGGAACAGTAGGCAATTTCTAGCTCTGCACCAGGTTAATGCTCACTCATCTTTCTACCGGTTGAATTATTGGCCTCCTTTGGGAGAAAGAACTAGACTCTCCACTGAGGAAGAAACAAGGCTGGATTTTTAAAATGTCTTATTTTATATTTTAAAACTGATATAGCACAGAAGCTGAAAAACAGCATGACGAATCATAGATGGCTTTCTTTTCTGAAACTGTCTGTCTGAAAATCATCTGTTAATAGACCAAGGGGGCAAAAAAACTGTAAAGTCAAATCAAAGGCCCCAAAGGAAGATACTGAACATAGAGTTTAGAAAATACTAAATCATACTGAATAAATGAAGACTGAACAATTCTGAAGTCATCCAATCTGTTCAAGAAGATCGACAAACCCTGTGCAACTGAGCTGGGCTTGGGGAACATCACTTTAAAGTAGGTATTCATTGAGAATCTGGCCATGATATAACATTAAGGAGGGTCTGTTAATAGAACAACTATATTTTTATTATAATTTCTGTCAGGGTGATGAAGGAAAGAAAGGGAGCAAAGGAAATCAAGGACAGAGGGGATTTCCAGGGCCCGAAGGACCAAAGGTATGTTTCTTATATTCTCATTTTTGCTTTGGGGAGATTGTAATTGTGCCTGGTTTTAATGGAATATTAGATTTCCACTGTTTTCCTCTCAACAAATACAAAACAAAAGCCCCCAAATGAAAAAGGCTTTAGAAAACACACTATTTCAGACCATAATAGAATGGAATAAAGAGATTGCATAAAACATGTGATCTTCATTGAAATATTCATTCTGATAGGAGAGAATCTGTGTGTCAGTCCTCTCTAGTAACAGCAAAATATTAAGTAGTTGGGATAAAGTTAGGACCATAGAAGATATCAATTCTCTATCATCTTGTTTTGCTGAATAAGAACAAAAAAGCCCCAGACTGAGAGGCAATGCAGTGAGGATGAGGAGCAGGGCTTCAGAAGGCAGGAGAGTGGGATTCTCATCCTCCTCCACCCCGGAACTTCTGGGGGCCAGTCAACTTCAACCGTACAAAGAAAAGAGTAATAGTATCTATTTCACGGGGTTGTTGCGAAGACTTAGAAGAGTGAATAAAGAACTTAGCATGGTTCCTGGCACATCATAAGTGTTCAATACATGGAGTTATTCAGAGAGGAAAAAAATCAATATGTGAAATGGAAAGTAGGGCATATGTGTCCTGATAAACTGCCCGAGACAGGGTGCTGAGGAACAAGTAAGGAAATTGGGAAGCAAGAAATTAGATACGTGTCCTGACTAAGCAGGAGAGAATATGGAGGTCATCTGGACGTGTCAGGAAACAGAAATTGCACACCTGAGAGAGTTCAGGGCTCTAGGAAGATGCTAATTGTAAGAAAGAAACAGGGAGTTCTGTTCAAGGACCAGACTATTAAAGAACAACTTAAAAAAAGGGTACCGGCAAGATACGAGCAGGTACAAAAAAATAAGGCATCCCCTATAGACCAGTAATTCTTAAACTTCTGAGTCATCAGTATTGCCTGGGAGCTTGTTACAAACCCCTATTTCTTAGTGCCATGCCTAGAGATCTGGATTTAGTATGTGGGTGGGTCCCAAGAATCTGCATTTCCTAAATAAGTGTCTTCTGCTGCAAGTAGTTCAAGGAGCACATGATGAGAAAAGCCATTATACAGGAAATGTGTTGGATTAGTATTAACAACAGTGATTACTCTATGTCTTAGTTAAGCTGACTCAACGTGAATATTTTTCTGTATTTTGAAAGAAAGTTTTTTCTGATAAAGAATTGCCATATTTCAAAACATACACCTAAATAAGGGTCTTTAAAAGAATTGTATACTTTCTATGTATACAATTTTGTATTTAAAAGTAATTGGCTTCTCTTTAAAAAAGCAGAATAGATTAAATCTAGAAGCATCATTTTGCTTCACCTGGTGTTAGTGAATATTTTAACAGGTTAATGTTTTATCCCTTTGCCATGGGATTGAATAGGGTGGTTATCTGTTGCCAGAACCCTGGCTGTGTCCTGTGCCATTGCCATACAGGTTTGGAATTAAGGACTGGCACATACAGGCCTCGGCATCACTTGGCCCCAGCGGCCAGTGTGCTCAGCCTGTTGGTCGTATTATGGAATCGGCACAGGGGGAGGCCTCAGCTGTGAAGATGGAGGTGGCTTGGGGCAGGACTCATCCCCAGTGCGTCTGACTGATAGAGTCCCTCCTGGAGGAAGCAGGAGGACCAGACAGTCAATTCTCTAAGGCAGGAGGAGGCCAATTTTTTGGTAAAGGTACAGTGAGCAAATATTTTAGGCTTTTTGGGCCAAGAAGCAAAACTGAGGATATTACGTGGCCACCTATTTAACAATCATTCAAAAATGTGAAAACCATTTTTAAATGATTGTTATATAGGTGCTGTACAGTAGAAATTAATGCAACATTATAAATCAAACATACTTCAATAAAATAAGTTAAAAAAATAAAGACAATTGCTTTGCACAGTGTTTTAAAGTGCTGTAGTGGTACTTCTCTCAGAATCACCAGAGGTGCCTCATAAATATTCATATTCCTGGGCCCAGCCCCTAGACCTATTGAAATAAAATCTCCAGGGCTGAAACCCTGGACCCTATATTTTACCAGATTTCTCTAATAATTTCTCTGTTCCCTAAAATTTGAAAATCACTGATCTAGAACCAGGTAGGACAGAGACATTGCTTGTTGTTCCAGACTGAGTCTTTATTGAGACTCACACTGAGACAAAAAAAAAAAAAGGAAGAGAAATGTTTTAATTTTCCTGTTCAAAATTTCATTTTTTTAAACCATAAACTCTCTACTTTTAATAAGGGACGTGAGATACCATACAATGGAAGACTGATATACTGTGGACCATAAAATAAAATAACAAAGGAAAAAGTTATAAACTAGAAGGAACATTATTTACCTACCAAGTATACTCAGAAACTTACACTAAAGGTATTTGTTATAATGGAACAAATATTTCCCTCTGAGCTTCCTGGCATAAAAACACAAAAGTGAATCACCATGAATTGCATGATTTTTATTAGCTAATAAAAGGATGCACAAGAGAGAGAAATTTCCTATTACTCAGGAATTAACTGAATGCATTTATTAAAGGGAGTGAGATTTTAATCATCAACAACTTTAGTAGTGGCTTAACAAAGATGCTCAAATATTTTCACATTGGTCTGTGAAACAGGTCACAATACTTTAAAATGCTGGAAATACATTTTTATATTTTTTAATATAATTCCTGTATATGGTTTCCTTGTTTGACATGTAATGGGTATTTTGCTCTTTTTTAAGGGTGATCCAGGGATTATGAGCCCTTTTGGGATGCCTGGAACATCAATTCCTGGACCACCTGGGCCAAAGGTATGCATTCTTGGGAATAGTTTTTTTCTTTTACTTGGGTCTTTGGCAGTTGGAGTGGGAAAGGCCAGCAGCAAATTTAAGATTAGAAACCAGATTTCTTGCTCCTAGTCTTGAACTTGTCACTTTACCTTGAACTACCTCCCTTAAATCCTAGACCCTAAAGCATGTAAGAATTTATTGCATTTGTTCAGAATAATCTGCTAATCAGAAAGTCTGGCAGAAAAGAAATCCACTCAGATGTAAGAGCATTCCCGGACGTTTTCACAGTCTAAATATTTGAGTCTAGAGAGCCACCTATTATTTCAGTGGCCTTTCTCTGAACAGCTTAGTAGTCTTTACTGACAGTTTTTATTTGCTTACGATTTGAAACTCTCCTCAAATACATTAGAAGATGTACTCTCTCAGGATCTGATTCTAGTAGATTAAGCCCTTTATAATTGGCCAATGGTTTTTTTGCTCTGTGCCATTATGGTTTATCATAAAATCTAAAGCCTGAAACTGTGAACATTATTTGAAATGTACAGGGAGATAGAGGAGGACCTGGGTTTCCTGGATTTAAAGGAGAACCTGGAATTGCTATTCGAGCACCAAACGTATCCTTTATTCATGTTCTTTCGTTTTTTTTTCCTGTATGTGAGAGAAGTGAAAGTAGATTTAATGCATCATAAATTGATGATTGTGATTGTTCTACTTGAAGTCTCTACGTTGATGAACTGAAATATAAGAATACACTATTCCCTTTTTAAAAAAATCAAGCTAGCAGATCATTTATTTTTCATAAATGTGGGGGATGATAGCTCCTCTGGTAAAATGTTTGCTGACTAAACAGTTGACTGAAAATGCTCTTTTTGTAATATCTTTGATATGAGATTATATGGCCTCTAGCCTCCTTCATTTACATATTAATGGCCAATGTATCTCTTCTGTAAAACACTGTCCAAAAAGTTCATGTTTGGAAACTTTACTGAATCAGATTTCCCTGCTTTGTTGTCCATCTTTCAGAGTTATTTCAAATGAAAATGTAAATAATTATAGAAGACAGCTTTAAGTAATCAACACTTTTTTCCCATGGCAACAAAGTACCATTTCCCTCCTCACATAAAACCCAGCATCAAGCAAAATTCTACATTCCAAATGTCAACAAGCACATCCCTGTTTATGAGAACAGGCTTTAGGGCTCCATAATCAGCACTTATTAAATTAGTAGCATGTTGTTATGTAGCTTTGAAGCTGGCTTTAGTTTATCAGATTGTCTCTTCTAGATGAAAGGGTTCAAGTACTAACGTCAGTGATTTTCAAACTTCAAAAAAGAAAACTTAGAACCATCTTTGAAATATAATGCAAAACCTATTATATACTGACATAAGTTGGAGTGGTTCTTTTTGAAGGATGAGGTAAGATCCTGACCTCTGCTGTTCTTAATCACTTTAAGGGTCCTCCTTCCTAGAGTGATGATCTTCTGGCTTATTTGAGACAGAAGAGGTTTCCGGGATGTGGCATTTTCGAGCTAAAACAGAGGATGTCCTGGGCAAACCAGAACAAGATGGTCATCCTTCTCCCCAGACTCTGAGGCACATAGGAACCCAAGATATGTAAAAATTCTACGGAAAACCAAGTTATGTATGACTCAAGGAAAATATTCCAAATTTCCTAATGCTAAAACTACAGATATAACCTCAATCAAGAACATTTGGGTGACATTTTTCATATTGTTTGATAACTTCCTGAATCTGTGTATTCCTAGGTCTGTGATTTAAAGTTACTTCTCTCTCCTTATACTATTCTTTACAATAGAAATAAAATCTAATTAAATGTGCAGCCGGGGTTTAAAAGCTCCACCTGTTTTCTACTGATCATTATTAGGCGTCGTTGGTGATAGTATTTAAAGTTATTTGCCTCTTCAATCAATTTTCTAATCCCTTGGCCTCTAACGATACTCTTTCTGCCATTCTTCCCTAATGCATTGGTTTTTAAGCTCTTGGAGGGTTAAATGTCTGATCAAAGTTTTGGCACGTTAAATTCAGTTTTGTGTATCACTTCAGGGACCTCCCAGATTTTTTTTAAAGCCCATTTCGAAACACCTGATTAAGATTTCTACCCTAATTTCTGTTGAATGAGAGAGACACTTCCAAGTGAATCATTCTGCAGGACATTTTCTTGAATCCAGTGCAGAAAGACCAAGTGGCAAAATTCCATCCATAGAAATACTGTGAGGCGTCCAAAATAAAAATCTGAGCGAGAACACTGCCCTTTCCCCACCCCCATTAACATTAGAAGTAAGAAGCTAACCGAAATTTTTGTAGGAGAGAGGACAAAAATCCCTAGGAAAAAAAATGTTCAAAAACGATGAATGTTTCAGTGGCTTTCCCCCCACTCTGGGTGCCAGAGGATAAACAATAACAGCTGCTGATAATCTGTTATAGGCTTGGAACTTAGAAATGAAAACTGAAAGTGAATTTTGTTTCCAATTTTTTTCTTTCAACTTAACCAGGAAGCAGTTACTGCTTCGTTTTGTTGCTGGCCTGCTCCCTGTGTAAGCATGCAGAGAAATGGGCATCTTATTTTGGGACCTGTCCCATAGAAAATGTTTAGCATTTTAACCTTGAACATAATTGGAATAGTATAATAAATTGCTTCTGAGAAGTGACCATTTCCTTAGTGGGGAATACACCAAAATTCACCTCTCCAGAACAATTTGTTTTTTCTCTGTCATACAACTTTAAGAGATCACCTTGGGTTTTTGTTGATGATAAATTGTACCTTAAGTGTTTATAAGTGGCCACATGTTTTCTGAAGATCATTCTTAAGAACGTTAACCACATAAAGCCAGTCTCTTTGTTTTAATAGGAAATAATAGCTATTGCATTCATGATTTTCAAAATCAATTTAACTTTCGTATTGCTTAAATGGCTTGAAGAATTTTTTTTCCCAATCCTTCATTCATAGGAGTAGAATCAGGAGCAGTTTTGGGGAGTTAGATTTTGGGCAACCCTTTGGCTTGGAATAATGGCGGTTTGATTTCAGCGTTTGCTTGCACATAATACAAATATTAAGAATCCTGATACTTCTTCCAATCTTGGAAAACAAAGGTCTGTCTGTTAGTAGAGCTTCCTCCTAATGTGGAAAAACATAAATATTTAAAAACGTGAACAGCTCTTTATCAAAATAATTGACGTGTATTGACAAAGGCCATTGTAAGAGTTATCACAGCAACAGAACGGAATGTGGTATAAATAGAAATGTTTTAAATTTAAGCGTAGTAGACTTACAATTAATAAATCTTCTCTGGTAAGAGTCTTCCTCTTTTTTTCTTTTTCTCCATTTTAATTTAGCCAGAAATTTCTCCGAGTTCGATTTGTACAGAGAACTCTAATGTTCAAAAGGCAACAATTCTCCTTCCCTGTCCTCTATATAGGAGGTCAGTAGTTGCTACTAAAAGTTTGTGATGCCCAAGGTCATCACGGTAAAGCAGTATTTATAACTTTTTCCTAGGTCTCAGGATATGAACCACAAACTCTATGTCCTATTCTTTTATAAAGTGTTCTTTGAAGATTAATCTGTTTTTAATTTTTATTTGAGCTTATTTATTCCTCACCTAATTTGGGCCCCATTGAGGAAGATAATAGATGTAATATAATAATAGGTAACCTACAGTATCTTATTTTATACTTAAACTTTTACTACATATTCTTCTCTACTCTTCTCACATGATGCTTACTAAATTTTCTCATTTTATACTTCCTGATTTATGATGCATTAAAAATTGGTAATTTTTAAAATTAAAATATCAGCAACCAACCCTTTTCTAATGCCCATGAAGTGTGTTTCCTATAGAGGACTTTGTAATGGTTCATATATATTCCCTACACTCATTCCATGGGTAAGACTTATGAGGAGATAAGGAGTTGCCATATTTCCTTCTAAAATTTTTCAAACCATTCCTTTGCACTTATCAAATCCACCTTTGGCATGTTGAGTTGGTTTCGTGCTTAAGTTTTGCCAGGTGTTTCATAGTTTAGTCTTATGACATCTCCTGGTGTTGGAATTTACCCAGGGTGCCCAAGGCCCTCGGGGACCAGTGGGCGCTCCAGGACTCAAAGGTGACAGCTATCCTGGTGTGGCTGTAAGTGTGGACATTGCTTTTATTTCCGTCCTTCCTCCCTCCCTCTTTTCCTCCTTTCCTCCTTCCTCCCTTCCCTTTCCTTCCCTTCCTTTCATCCCTACCCCTCTCCTTTCCTCCCTCTCTCTCTCCCTTCCTCCCTTTTCTTTTCTTTTCCTTTTTTTCTTTCTCCCTCCTTCCTTTCCTTTCCTTTCCTCCCTTCCTTCCTTCCTTCCTTCCTGAACACTGCACACAACAAGGTTGCTTCCTCGCCCCCTTATTATGTCATCTCAGGGCCCTCAAGGATTACCAGGACCCCCTGGACCAAGGGGTTTACGTGGAGTGGGAGACACTGGAGCAAAGGTAAGCCTTTAAAGTAGGTAACAGTAGCTTTTAAAAATGTACCTTTAGTTTGGTAAAGGTGAAAATCTTTATCAGACGTGATAGAAGAGGAGAAGCATCTACAGAATTGATCAAGTGATTTTTCCTCAGCTATGGACTTCCTGGGCCTTGTACTCACTTGAACATGTAGATTAACTTTATGGTTTTTGGTAGCAACCCTCACATTCCTTTGCTGCCTGGTCTTCCTGTACCAAGAACAGACTTTGGTTCAGATCCCTCCCCTCTCTGGCCACGCCCCTGCCTAAGTGCTCTCATTCAATACCATGGCTTTAACCACTATCTGCACACTGATGGCCTCCAGGTTTCTATCTTCCCTCCTCTAAGCCCTGCTTTCACACGTCTAGTTTCTTACCATACATCTCCTCCGAGATTTCTCACAGACAACTCTAACCTAACATCCAAAATAAAGCCTTGGATTTTCACTCCATAAGCCTGGAAATGGTGCTACCGAGCACCCTTTGCTCCTGCCATGATACCTGAGTCATTCTTGGTCCTTCCTTTCCCTCTCTTCCCTCCCCGTGTAGTCCTATGGTAAATCCCATCAGTTCTACCTTCAAGGTATATCTTGCTTCTGGCTGCTTTTCTCCTGCTGCTTCCATCAGGCAGCCCACCATTATCTCTCACCTGGGCTATTCAAACCTCTTCACTGGTCTTCCCTCTTCCACCTCTGCCCTTCTATTACCTAGCAGGCAAATTGATCTTTTAAAACCATAAATCAGATCACATCTCTTTCCTTCTCAAAAAAACTCTCTAATGGCTTCTCTTTGTACAGAGAACAAACTCCAAGCACCTTCCATGGCCTCCGGGGCCCTTCACAACTTGGCTGCCACTCCGGCCCCTTGCTCCCTTGCTGCCTACCTCTAACCACACTGGCCTGCCCTCCTTCAGCTCATTCCTGCTTCCAGACCTTGCCTTTGTCAGGATAGCTCCTTCTTCAGGTCTCAAATCTTGCCTCCCTGTCCGCCATACAAAAGGCAATCCTCTCCCCACCCCCATCGCTGTCACGTCCCCCAGTGTGTTTCCTCCACAGCACGCAGCATTTCTGAAATCATCTTGCTTATTTACTGCTCTGCATACTTCACAAGAGTATAAATTTTCCTGCAGGCCGGCTCTTTGTCGTACTAAATTCTTGGTACCAGAACTAGATGTGCTACCCAGTAGGAACTCTATAACATGTTGAATGAATGGAAAATGAATGATCAGTGTTACCCTACAGAGTGAAATTCTCCTTAGAAATATACCTACTCACTTAGTTTTTCAAATGCTTCCAGGTCATTAGAGAAAGAGGTTGTAAGGGCCTAATGTCAACTTTTTGTCTTGAGCTTTTGGCCTCTGCCCCAGCATTTGGGAGTGTTGACACCTTGATACTGCTTCTGTACAGTGGGGCAAGTACCCTTTTGGCCTCTCCCAGGTAGAATGAAAGACTGGAGACCCATGGCACTCAATTCATCTCTAAAGGAGATCTTGATTCCTGCCCATCTCTGTGTGTTAGGGTAATCAGGAAAGTCAGGGAGACGTGTCTAAAAGTGCTGAGTAGGCTGTGCTGAGGACAGACACCCTAGGTGCTTTTGTCAAGGTTCTGGCTTGTCTGACTCAGGACTGAATCTGATCCTCATTTGAATTTGCATATTGAAATATTCTTTATCTATATTTATTCTTTAAGGCAAAGTATCTGTCAAAATGTTAAAATTTAAAAATAGAAAGAGGAACTTCAATATGTAAACCGCATTACTTTCTGCTGAGCAAAACATTGGTAAAAACTTTTGTTTTTACACTAAACATTCCTTTAGTTATGGAACTAGAAGCTTATTCCTATTCAAAATAAGGCATGTGTTAAATATACTGGAATGCATTTGTATTCCAATGGAAGCATGTAACCATTTACATTTCCACAGAGTAGATTATTATAAATATTTTATATAAGTATACATTGTATTATATTAAATTATACCATTGCGTTACTGCTTTACGTTTAGCAGTAATAATAAAGACGGGCACTGAAGCACAGATAGTGAGCACTTAAAAATTTGACTCTTGTGCATGTTCCACCATGTCAGGTTATTTAACATGCAGACTAAACATTTACTAAATGAGTTCATTTATCATTTCCCTCTAAAAGTCACTTGTATTTTTTTCATACACATTTTAAGGGGAAAAATCACAGGAAAAAAAAAATGTTCTTTCAAAATTTTATCCTGCCTATTTTCTGTTGTTGTTAACGGCATGTTGCCAGAAGATGTCTTAAGCGAAACTCACATTCCCTCTGCTAACTCACACAGGAGGCTGAGTGGAAGCAGTAACCTCCAGCCCACGTGTACTGAGGGGAGATGGGAACTCAGGCGAGGACCTGCCTCCATCCCGCTGCCTTCTCCTTCTCTCTGTCGCCCCTTCCTGTGGATGCTGGGAAAATGCATTACCCTGGCCCTCTCTAGCCCTGGAAGGAGATGTCAAGAGTGCAAGCTAGTCTTAGAATCAAAGAACCTGTGGATCATGAACTTGAAAATAAAGGCAATTCCAAAAGCAAACACCAGCTTTGAATAACTTCCAGAATCACCTCTCTTCTTTTATAGAAGGCTTAGAGACTTTATGGGCCCTTTTTCATTTTTTTTTTCCTGAAGAAAACTTTTGGACATACACACACACACACAAGCACACACAGCCCAACAGAAGCTGGTAAAGAAAGGGAAATATTTGGAAAAGTCTAATTCCACTTAACTTTGTCCTTTTGGTTTGGTAAAGTGGAGGTGAGACTCTCAAAAAACCTAAGGTTGCCAATGGTAGCAAAAGCACAGGACTCAAATGTGTGCAAAATTCCTCTCCTTCCATTTTTTCTTAAAATGGCAGGGAAATTGTAAGTGCATGGAAATGTGTGGGTTTGTGTGCATGCACACGCATGTGTGTGTAATTGTATAGACATATATATCAGACATGTTTCTTATTTAAATTCTGTGTTGTCACCTTAAAATGTTGGCCTTAGGGCATTAACTTACAAAACAAATGTGTTTTGAAATGAGGAAACCATTAAGGTTGACGATTAATTTATGGTGGGTTTTGCGATATTTAGTTAAGGTCACATGTGTTTAGCATTTGACACAGACATTAGAATCAAAGCTTCTATGTTTCAAAACATATAAAAAGCAGTCCCTGACATCTTGCACCCTTGTGGCACTCCATGGCTTTTTTCCAAGTGGAAGAATTCCATTATGACATCAGTGGTTATAGTACTTCTCTATACACTTCCCTTGAATGAATGTAATCCAAATTTTGACAAGGGCTTCTGAGAGATTTCTAAAATTCTTGTAAAAACTACAATTTCCAAGGAGATAGTAGATACAGTTTTAAAATCCACTTTTTTTTTTTTTTTTTTTTTTTTTTTTGGCTGCACCACAAGGCATGCGGGATCTTAGTTCCCTGACCAGGGATGGAACCCATGCCCCCTGCAGGGGAAGTGTGGAGTCTTAACCACTGGACCACCAGGGAAGTCCCTAAAATCTACTTTGGAAACATGCCAGAAAGAGGAACTGACAATTCGGGGTCTTTTTGCTAAGTTGGAAGCGCTCATCCAGTTCCCTGAACCCTAGACCCAAACTGTCTGCATGATGGTGGGGAGGGCAAGCTCAAAGATTCTACCTAACACTGCTGCCATTTCTCTACTGGGCCCAGAAACACTAGAAGGACCCTTTGTGATTTGGGGACCATCATTATATAAATCTCATCTCCCTTTGAGAAGCCCAGATAATTCTTTGCTTCCGTAGTTTCACCCCCATAGGCTAGTGAATCACCCCAGGGCTGATTCACTGACATCTCTGAGGGTGAGAGTTTGTTCTTGGCCTCCTGGACGAGGACCACAAGGAGTGGCTCTCCTGAGCTCCAGAAGGGCAGGAGCATCTTGCCAGGCACCTCTCTCAGCTCTTTCAGCCCCCATCAGTGTGCTAGTTCATCACAGAGAAAGCCAAGGCCTTCCCCAAAGCTTTGGGGCAGTTGAGCTTAGGCCAATTCTTGCAAAGAGGAACCTTAACCTGGCTTTGGAGCCCTCAAGGGATCTTTTAACCATAAAGTGGTTGGAATAAAGTCTGGGCAGAAAAGGCTTGTTGGGTTGTTGTTGTTGTTATCATGATTGTATACGACCTAAATATTATATGTTACCTAAATATTTCCAGAAGCTCATGGCATTTTTAACAACTCTCTTATTTTATAGATAAGGAAATCAAGAGCCAGAGAGGTTGAGCAACTTGTCCCTTTACAATATAAACAGTGTTGATACTATATTGTGTTCAGTGTGAGAGGGACTCTATAAATATGGATGAATGAATGAAAAACTAAGTGCATGAATAAATCAGAGCAGGTAGAATGACTTGTCCTGATCTACAGATGCTCAGTCTTCAATACTGTCCATTTTCCAACTACCTCGGCACTGTTTAGTGTACAGTTAGATTGTTTCTCTTTCCATTCTAGTTTTTCCATTGTCAAAACAAATTATGTAAACATTAAGCAGAAGCATAAACCTAAAACCCAAAGAGTTAAACATTTTCCAAAAGCTTTAAATGTTTGAATATTATAAATACATGCTTTATTTGACAAAGGTGACCCAAATTCATAAATTAAAATGGAAGTCTATGTGAAATTCCACTGAGTATCATTATTCTAAAAATGTTCCCAGCATCTGAATCGCCCCTCTGTTCTCTGCAATGGCTCACATATGTGCACACCACCAAGAGGCAGTGGTGGAACAGAGGAGCGATTCACGCAGAGATGCATTAGGAATTTGTGGATTCCACTGGCAGACATGGACTGGACAAGGAACTCCATTTTGAACTGTGTCTGACAAGGAGGGCTGGCCTAGGATACAGACTTAATGCTAGTAAAGTTGAGGGTCCATGATTCCAAATTGGAGTTGAAGAAACCCACCTTTTATAATATGACTGCAAAATTGCTACAGGAAGGACAGACAATCAGCTTGAAAAGAGGACTAATTAAAGCCAGAGCCATATCAAGTTTAAATACCAGGCAATTGGACCTTCAGATGCCAGAAAAGGTCACTTGACTAGGTGACTTTTCAAGGTTACTCCCCAACTCAGTTGCATGCATGATCTCTGAAATCAGAGCTGGAATGTAGTCTACCTTATAATTTTCAGTATTGCTTTCATTTCTCCTTGCTGTTTTCCTAGCTCTGCATTTCTCTTCCCCGGAGTACATACATACCTTCCCTTCAGCCTTAAGAATGCACACTAAATCCTCTTATCATTCAACACCCACGTCACCATCAACACATTTTTATTTTTAATCATGCAGACTGGAGGAACTTTCCCCCAGTGGAAAATTATATTGAATATCCGTACAAGAGAGCCTTCTCTTCTCCCTGACATTAAGGGCGCTGTCAACGTTTCTATTTTTGAGGTTTCTAACTCAACTAAATAAGAAAGAGTGTCCCTTTCCAGTGAGATTCTTGGTACAGGAGAATCATTTGCTCATCTTTGATGAGTTGATTTTGAGAAAAGGAAGAAGCAATCAACAACAAATCCTCCCAAATCCTAAAGCAAGTTTTTAAGTTATCATTTAAGATACTGTTGCTTTGGGGTAAATATTAAAGTTCTAGGAGAGAAATTGATTTGAAGAATTGAAATTATTTTAAATATTTTGAAATTTAAAGCTGGGAAAATACACTAAAGGAAATGTTATAGTGACTTGAGTTTTGGTTTTCTGGCACCTTCTTGTTTCCCCATCCCCCTGAGAAGTGTGCTGGTAATTGTTACTGTCTCCCTTTTCATCTTAAAGGGTGTCAGTGAAAAGCAACTGAGTTGTATGACAATGGCCAGTCTATAATTAATACACATTATCAATATCTGGGTTGTCTGTCCATAAGCTTAGAAGAAGGCCTCTAAAATTTTCATTGACATCCTGGCAACCACAATTGAGGTATTCAGGAGTCACCAAACCGTTACATATACTCGTTACATAATTCATTCCAGAGTGGTGCTTATATTTGTGGTAGTTGGAGCCTTAGTAGTTATACCTTAATTTTATTTAAAAGCCAGAAAGAAACATTAAGCAACTGCTAATCATCACTTTGACTTCTTCTACCTTATTTTAAAACTCAGTCATTCCTTGGTTTCATCATTTAGTGGACTCTTCAGAGTAACATTTTTTGGGGGAAATCCTTGAGAGGCTAATTCTTTTCACAGTGAATTCAATTTGTTTTTTATTGTCCCAAAGTAGAAAAGCATGAAATCACTTTTAGAACAACTGTAACCTGCTTCCACAGCCCTCTCATAGAGTGACAGAGACTTAACTGGCACAAACAAAGGGAGAAACAGTGATTAAAGCTTTATTAATATATGTAGGGGGAGAAAGTCTAACGGGCTGTCTTGTCTCTAAGAGTACTATCTTCTCAAATATTATATTTAAAGCTTATAAAACATAAAAGGGGGTCTTCCCTGGTGGCGCAGTGGTTGAGAATCTGCCTGCCAATGCAGGGGACACAGGTTTGAGCCCTGGTCTGGGAAGATCCCACATGCCACGGAGCAACTAGGCCCGTGAGCCACAGTTACTGAGCCTGCGTGTCTGGAGCCTGTGCTCCGCAACAAGAGAGGCCACGATAGTGAGAGGCCTGCGCACCGCGATGAAGAGTGGCCCCCGCTTGCCACAACTAGAGAAAGCCCTCGCACAGAAACGAAGACCCAACACAGCCAAAAATAAATAAATAAATAAATAAATAAATAAATAAAACATAAAATGTATAACAAACTATTTCCTTATCACTGGTCCACTTGAAACCTTTACCACTTATTAGCTCTGTAACCTCAGCAAGTCATTTAATCTCCCTCAGACTTAGCCTCCTCATCTGTGGCTTGGGATAATAAGCCTACATCAAAGGGTTATTCTGCGAAGTGAATGGAATAATGTCTACAAAACATTTTTATGAATTCTGACACACTAAAGTAGTAGTAGTAGTAGTAGTAGTAGTAGTAGTAGTAGTCGGGGTATGCATTACTATGCCAAATGAAGTATATTTGCAGTATGGATAAAAAGAGAGTAAGAATTTGTGTAGCTAGGAGATCTGGAATGAAACCAATTGAAACATCGGGGAAAACCACAAAACTGAGGAATGGCAATAGAGGCAAAGGGAAAGGGAAGCCTTAGACAGCTGGGTACTTGCGTAGGTTGTGTGGGCCTCTTGGGAATCTTACAATCAGGATGTTTTCTTTCTTCTTTTTGAGAGAGTGTGATTGACTCAATGTAGGAAAAGGACTTTCACAGCCACATAGCCATGGTCTTTGCATTAAATGGCAGCTGGAAACAAGTCTGGGGAGAAGTTATCACCTTGCATCTAGCTCCAGCCAACGCCAAGCTGGGAAACGGACTCTGGAGTCAGACCTGGGTTTGAATTGCTTCCAGCTGCATGGTTTTTGGCAAATCATGTATCCTCTTAGGCCTCAGTTTCCTTATGTATAAAATGCAGTAAGTTGATATTAAGAAGTTCAGATAAGATAATGGCTAAAATATTCCTGCCACATGATAAAAAATAAATGTTAATTATGAGTTCTTTTATTAAAAATTAATTATAATCATTTTCATATTAACCAAAGCAAATATTTGCCAAAGAGAAAATGAATGCATGTGATAGTGCCTTTGCTTTCTTTTTCTTCTTTTCTTTCTTTTAAAATGTAAAATGTTCAATGAATGATTGGGCCATCGTAAGATTATGTATGATTTTAATGAGGTTGAAACTAACCACACTGCAGGGTTATGGTCTAGGTAAAACCTTTACTGAATCATTTGCTAATTTCATATATGCAAGCACTGCAGAAAGTCCTAAACTTGGCCATTTTCTATGAAATTGAAAGGAGTATCTCCCATCCAGAATCCCTTTTGTGGGCCAAGAGGAAGCTGTAGGCAATCTAAATAGTAATTCTTTTTTTGAGGGAGTGGAGATGAGAGGGTAGGGGTAGGATTTATAAGACTTCTGGTTTTATGAAATTGATGGACAAAGTTAAAAATGGCAACTCCAGAATTTGCTTTCAG
Source organism: Balaenoptera musculus (assembly GCF_009873245.2). Taxonomy (NCBI): domain Eukaryota; kingdom Metazoa; phylum Chordata; class Mammalia; order Artiodactyla; family Balaenopteridae; genus Balaenoptera; species Balaenoptera musculus. Next base: position 62,342,215 of record NC_045793.1, on the reverse strand, counting down.
GTCTTTTCATTATCTCCTAATGCAAGGGCTCCCTCTGCAGGCTCCAATAACCTTAGATCCTGCGTGGGAAGCAAAGTCCAGCTATGCAAGTACCTGTTGTAAAATCCTATTTGTGAATGTCACTCTATCCACAGACAATAAAACTACATATCTGAAAATATCATAGTAAATGCACCTCTTAGGTACCATTGGTGCTGCACTGTAGCACAACCAGAGTTATCAAGGGATGAAATGAGTCCTGACCACGGTCCTCTTGTGCTCATTCACCTTGTTGTGGTCTAGCATGGATGCATGGCCCATGGAACAAAAGACACTATACATTTTCAAGAACCCACCATAGTGGAGGGACACTATCTGTGTGGACTTACACAGCTCATTAAGGGCTTGATATTCCCATCTACTGAAAAGTATGATCCATAAACACCAAGGAACCACCCTAAAACCTGTTACTGACCAACTCTAACACTTGCAGAATGTGTTAAGATAAGTCTTGGTTTAAAGTCTATCAGATTCATAAAAGCATATATCAGGTTATATTTACATAGATCAAGAGATTACAAAAGACAACTGTGATAGGTAAAACATAGTTATATGTCAACAATTACATAGAAAAGGATGGATAGCTTGTTTGAAGTAGACACTGCAGTACCACAGTTGACATGGATCACACCCTTAAAGCTCACTGGCCAAGGTTCAAATATACAGAGGGCAATAAGGTGTCCACAGAGGCAGCTATTCTATTGCATTTAGCCTTTAGACACTCCTGAAGGGTGACGGTTGGGGGAACTGAATAAGAGAGAAAATGGAGCAAGTGTGTGAAACAGTAAGGTATAATTGGAGACCCTCACCTGGTGAATTTATAGATACTCCTTTTAAAGGTACCTCAGAAGTACTCAAGAAAGAAGAGATAACAGAAATGTATATAATATAGGACAAGTTCATGTTCTCTACTTGGAACTCTTGATGATAGGAGTGATCATTTAAGCTGGGAGAAACTTGGGGTCACTAAAATTTGGCAGTCAGAAGGAGAGAGGTGTTAAAGAGATAATTAGCACCTGTGGTCTCAAAAGCAGCTAAGTATTAAGTGGAAGAGATGGATAGAGAAAACCAGAATCATAACAGTGGCCTGCAAGCAAAAGGGAATACATAATTATGAAGTAGAGATTAAAATAATTAACTCAGTAATAAAGTTTAAAGGTTTTCCCCATTTTTAAAGGTCTTGTTTTCTCTAGAAGTATTTTAGGGTTTGGAAGTAGAAAGCAAAGCTAAATAAAAGATGGGATTTTTTTCTACGTAAACAATTTAATCATTTCTTATCATTTATGATTTTTGCACTGTTGAAAGCTATTGATATAAGCTACTTAGCTCCTAACAGGACATGGACAAAACAGAACCTAGGCCTAAGAGCTTGGGAGTCTAGGTTCAAAGCTTGGTTCTGGCCTTTTTTTTTTCTTTATAACTTTATTGAGGCATATTTTACTTATCATAGAATTCACCTATTTTAAGTGTAGAATTCAATGATTTTTTTTTTTAGTACATTTACCACGTTGTACAGCCATCAACACAAATCAGTTTTAGGACATTTTCATCCCCCCAACAAGGTCCCTCGTGCCCATTTACAGTTAATCCCCCTTCTTAATTCCTATTCCTGGCCCCAGGCAACCAATGACTTACTTTCTGTCTCTATCGATTTGCCTTTTCTGGACATTTCATGTACATGGACTCAAACAATATGTAGTCTCAAATGTTTGATTTCTTTCATTAAGAATAGTTTTTGAGGTTCACCCATGTTGTAGCATGTAGCTATAGTTCATTCCTTTTTATTGCGGAATATACCACATTTTGTCTATCCATTTAGCGGCTGATGGACATTTTGGTTGTTCCCAGGTTTGAGCTATTATGAATAATTCTGCTAAGAGCATTCATATGTAAGTCTCTGTGTGGACATATGTTTTCATTTTCTTTGGGTGTATACCTAGGAGTGAAATTACTTGATCAAATGGTAAAATTATGTTGAACTTTTTAAGAAACTGCCAAACTCTTTTCCAAAGTGGCTGTACCAGCAACACACAAGGGTTCCTATTTCTCCACATCCTCCTAGCCCTGCCTCTCAATAGCTGTGCAGCTTTGGGCAAACTTTAGTCCCCTCTGTAAAAAACCAGGTGGGGTGGGGAGTTGAGATTTACCAAGCACCTTCTCTGTGCTAGACATGGTGGCAGAAGCATGGCATTCTTTGTCTGCCCCCACTGTCATCTCCATGAAAGGTAGATATGATTTTCTATGTATCTGATGAATTTACAGAGGTTCAGAGAAGTTAGGTAAGTTAGTCATTGTCATACAGGATTCTTGTGAATACTAAATTATATCAAGTCTCATATATGAACATGCAGAGCACAGTGTTGGGGACACAGAAGGTGGTTAATAAAGAGATTTTCATTTCTCTGCTTCTTCCCATCATTCCCGTCTCAATTAGGTCTAACCACAGGGCCTGACCCATGCCAATCAGGTCCCACCACCTTTCTGGTGATAGTTGCCTATTATGGAACTGTCATGCGTTGGCGAATCTAAAAGCCTTTAGAGAACCCACCCTGCTGTCATAACCACTCTAGGGGCAGGAGTATCCTAAAGCCAATCCCTAACCCAAGTCACATAAAAACATGAGAGCAACCAGTTCAGGAGAGGGTTATATCTTTTAACGCTTGTTTTTTATTCTTGTCTCTTCTTTCTCCCTCTCTTCACAATGGCAGTAATTACTTTTCCAAATTCCTGAGAAGGGAGTTCCGAAAAGTATATATTAAGGTTGCCAAGAATTTAATGGACTTTATTGCTCTGAAATGAACCCGTATCAGTTGGCTTGATAAATGGCAATAAGAAATCAAAACAAAGAGGGATAACACTCCCTTGACCAAGTATAGAAAAGTGAGATGGAAGAAAAGGGCTCAATTATCATCTTAGTCAAATTCAAGGGTTTGGGATTTTAAAATATATTTCTGAATATGAAAATACACATGAAATATTTTAATATGAAATATGAAATTTTATATGAAATATTATACAACATAAAGGTTTTTTTAATCAATAACTTGTCATTTATTGTGTGTTTTCAGGGAGAGCCTGGTGTCAGAGGCCCTCCAGGCCTCCCTGGGCCTCGGGGCATAGGAACCCAAGGGCCAAAGGTGAGTCCTCAGGTCTGTGCTCTGGGTGAGGGTCAGGTACCACCCATGACGATGCATAGGAAGTGCTCATTCTGATGCTGACTTAGCTTTTTCTTGATTGTTGATGAAGAGTCTTATTTTCTCATATCACGTGAACTTTCAGTAAAATAGAACATTTAGGTTTATAAAGCCATTCGCTTCCCCCAAAGAAATTAGAAAGTTAATGTCTTTTTAAAAAGTGATTGCAAAGTGCTCAAAATATTCCCAGGTTCCTTAGAGGCTGTGCCATCATTCAGAAGCACGTGTTTACTTTGGCCAGAGGTGCCTCGGGTCGCCTTTTAACAGGACACCAGCTGATGGATCTATTGTGTGTGTGCACGTAGTCCACTGTGTCCCCAATGCAAGGGCCTAATTTATTGTCCCCGTGGAAGGTGAGAGGAACTTCCTTTGGCTCCCTTTGCTCTCATTTCTATTTCTCTTCCTTTTGTCGCCTCCAATTTGGTGATTATTTATCCTTTTATTCTTTTAATCCAGTGTTTCTCAATGAGGAAGATTTTGTCCTCCCCTTTCCACCCCAGGGGGACATCTGGCAGTGTCTGGAATCATTTTGGGTTGTTATGTCACACTGGGGAAGGAGTGCTACTGGCATCTAGTGGGTAGACGCCAAGGATGCTGCCGAACAACACCCTACAATGCACAGGACAGCCTCCCATAATGAAGAATTATCCAGCTCAGAATGTTAATTATGCTGAGGTTGAGGAGCCCTGTTTCAATTGTTCATTCATTTGCTTAACAAATATTCCTTTGATTTGTTCAAAAAGGAAGGTAAAGAAGTATCAGGCATGTTCATAGGGAAAACAGGTTTCAGCGAGCCACCCATCACAAATTCAAATGTCAAACACGTATATTTACACCCAAAATGCACAGAAGTGAATTAGAATCCTATTATCAGAGAGGAAAGGGAAAGGGCTTTATGAGTCAAAGATTTGACTGAGGATCCTAGAATTACCAAGATTCTTAGTTTATCCATTTTTGTCCATCAACTCCATTTTGACAGTGGACTATTTCTTAACCTTACAGATCCCTTTATATGGAAAAAAGATCCCTCCAAGATGTTAGTAGTTGTTATCACTGGGTGATGCAATGATGGGTCTATTTTTTTTCTTCATTGTCATTTTTATTTCTTTTTCTACTTTTTTTTTTTCCTATGAGTTTCTCTTACAATCAGAAAAAAATAAAGCTTTTTCCCATATTGGAAAGAAAAAGACTGACTTATACAGTAACTTTTATTAACTCAGGATTTCTCAAAGTTTGTTTCATCAAAATGTTAATTTGGGAACTTCTGGGATAAACAAAGTTAAACTAATCTTTCTATTGTGGGACTTCTTAGAGGCTTTAATATATTCATACCGTGGTATAGAACATTTTCCAATCTTATTTGACCACAGAAGTCTTTCCTCAAGAAACATGGGGTCAACTTAAGCTGTAAGGAACATATACTGGGAAATGATGCACATTTTGCTTCATTTACATATTTTCTTAAAAATTCAACTCTGATCCACATCAATAGCTGAATCTTTAACTGCAACCCCTGTGAATTAATACGCCATATTGAAATGGAGTAACACAGTAAAGTCTACATAGAATTATGTGTGAGTGGTCTTCGAACCCCTGGTGTTCTAGGGGTTGACGGTAGAGCAGCTTGGAGGAGCCCAAGCAGACGAGGCTACGGGTCCAACGCTTCTGCTTATGCCAAGCAGCTCTGCCTTATCTCTTTACAGCTGGATTACATGTAAAATTTTTGCAAAGGATTCTGTGGCTTAAAATTTTTGTGAAAACACTACTTTATATCAATATGGGCAGCGTGGATGTAGGTCTTCATCAGACTGAAGTGAGAATGTAGCTGAGAGCAGTAGTCTGTGGTTTCTTTCTAAATCTCCTTAACCTTCTCTCCGATTTCTCTCTGTCTTCTAACAGGGTAATACTGGGCAGAAAGGCTTGCCAGGCTTGCCTGGCCCTCCTGGCCCTCCTGGCCCCCCTGGCTATGGATTACAAGGAATCAAAGTAAGTGAACAGGAGTGTGCCAGGGTCGCCTCTCAATTCACTAGGGCTATGGGGAGAAGAGGTTGTGGATAATACAAAATACGACTATTATGAAATAGACTTAATGTAAGCTTAGCAGTTTTCAGAGGCATCATCCAAAAGTGGAAACATGGTGTAAGTCCAATAGCTTCACAAACGCTAAACATTACCTAAGTAGCTTGAAGAAAAACTGAACGGGTACAGTGGTTTACTGTTCCGCCAGTTTCTGAGCTGAACGGAGAGTCTTTGCCCCACCACATGTGCTCTGTCTCCCTTAGCTTCCTCACCTGTAGCCTCCGTTCTTTGCCCAGGGCTTCCCAAGTTCCCAGTTTTAGCTCACAATGGATTCACCCGGGGAGCTTTTGAATAATGCTGCTGCCCTACCCCAGAAGAAGGAAAGCTGAATCTCTGGGGGTAGAGCTTGAGTACCGTGGGTATAAAAGCCCCCCACATGATTCTCCTGAGCATCCAGGTTAGAACCCTGACTCTGTGCTACCTGAGTTCACAACCATCCATTCTGCTTGATTTCTGTCTCAGCCGCGACAAGCCTATCTATCAAGATGGGACTCCCAGGGTCTCCCCTGTCTCAGTAGACAAAATTTGGCATCTACAGTCTGCTGTGTAACTTCAAACAATTCCCTCTTCTACTTCTAATATGGTTTATTTATTTTTTGTTTTGTTACTGTCTCCCTCTCATTCTATTTGTTTCCCCCCAAATAAACTTCTATGGTTAAGCTTCAAAAATAATTCCCTCCTGGCTAATTGGTATTGGCTCTAAAAAAGTGGAAGCATTCAAAATAAACTCTTTTTCAGATAGCAGAATTTCTTAGTAGGCAGGAGACAGTAGGAGCTGAAGATAATAAATGTGAAAATGCTGTGTTGAAATTAAACCACCTACCTGTGTTAAGAGTGAGCTTTGTCAAGAGCAAAACTCATTGAATCTGTGATCAATCTTCCAATCTATCACGCAGAGTCTAGGGCTTCCACTGCAGGTCTTTTACATAACAGTTGTTCATCTTTCAGGCTGAGTATCAAAGAAAAGTCCAGTTAATACTGCTGATAGTGAACAAGCACAGGAAAATACAGCAAAAACCTGCTTCCTTGTAGCAGCATCTTTTGTACTTAATCTTTCAATTCTACAGTTAAAAGATAGTTTTGTATTTATAAGTTTGCTTTAGCAATGAACCCATAATTGACCACTGGCTGGTCACCAAGCTCAGTTCACATGTGCTGTGAGTTCATTATCACTACCTAGTTAAATGCTGTGCCAGCTTTCTCCCTTTGTTATCTGGGAACTATTTCCTTATTTACATAGGGGCCTCTTGGGCTGCACTTAATTAATCCTTACCAACTCTGCCCTTCCTTATGCCCTCCAGGTTATGCCATGTTCAAAGTCCCTCCTGAGTGAAACTATGGTGGGAAATCTACCATAATAAGGAAAGAACCAAAATGAAAACTGCCACGTATCCAGTCCTATCAGAAATGAGATAACCTTTCCTCCACGGAGGGTAGTGGCCCGATGTTACCGGGCAGTGAGCCTTGACCATACTGCCTCACAAAACCTCTCCAGACATCCTGGCATCCTGTTGGCAACAGGGCAGAAGTATTTCCCTTAGGATGCCTACCTCGTTGGTCTGACCCTGGCTTGTGCCATCACTGCAAAAGGGAGGCAACTGAAAAATCGAATTGGTGGTGTTCCTCCGAGTCATTTTAACACTACATATTTAGTGAAATTTCATTTCTTATGTTCATTTGTTGAATTTATTTCACACCCCTTTCTAAAATCCATTTGAATCAGTGAAACTTGCTTTAATTGCTATGTCTGTTGGTGAGACTTTGATGGACGCCTTTGTTGTTAACCTTTAACATCAGGGCCCGACTTGTACCCCGTCTCTCTATGCCATCCCAACCATGGGGAAAATAAGGGCTTGGGCTGCAATCACAGAAGTGATTTGCTCTAGCACTGACCTAACTTCATTGCTAGAATATTGACTTTTCAGTCAGTTATTCATTCAGCCAACCAACCGACCGACCAACCAACAAACCAACCAATACTGACTGAGCACTACCTATGTCAGGGAAATAGGCTAAGTGCATCATAAAACAATGAGTAAAAAGATGTGAATTCTGTCCTCATGGGGTTAGACATAAAATAATCACTTTTTGAGCTTCAGAGCGTATGGAGGGGTGGCACAGGGAAATGAATTGGGTTACAGGGGTAGGCAAGAGCCCTGTAGGGTCCTGTAGGCCACAGTAATGAGTGGTCTTAATCCTAAGGGCAACTGAAAGAGCAGGGTGACATGATCGGGCAGGTATTTAGACAAGACTTGCCATTGCTCTGCAGTCCCCACTGTGGCCCAGCTGCTCCATGCTGCAGAGGAGCTCCAGCTCCTCCAGGGGCCTCAGTGCTTCTTCTCAACCACACATGTCTACTGATTGTATGGATGAATGCAAGACTGTGGCTCTTTTGTCCCAAGGTGGCCTTGGCCTTTCAGGTTCACAGCATAGGTCAGGAGGTTACATGATGCCACCATCTTGTCCCACGTGAGCCTCCAGCACTGACCATTTTCCCTAGATATGCCAGTAATCCTCAGATTAAGTCAGGAGGGAGAAGGGGTGGGGCTTGGTCTTGAGGGATTGCTTGACGTGTCAACTAGCCCTTGAAGGGCCAAGAGAGATGGAAAGAGAGGATGGGTCTTCCAGGTTAAAAAGCCAAGTATGGGGACAGACAGAAATGGCTTCTCCCCCCACCCCCCCCCCCTTCATTTCTACTCAGGAGCTGTGCCTGTTTTCCTCTCTCCATCTTTGTTCAAGTCAGTTCCTGTGGCCTGATCAGCCCTGACATTCTCAGAGGATCAGGAGGTCCTTATAAGAATAGGATTCCTGATGGCCCTCCATTACCTTAGGAGTTTCTGAAGCAGATGTGTGGACTGGACCATGACTCCTGCTACGCATAAACCCTTCATTCACCACAAAACTGAGCTTCCATGACACTGGCTTCCATTCTCTGTTTAGGCCTGAACATGACTGATCTCTTACTGACTGAGGAAACGCTCCCTGTGTTTAGGCTGTGGCAAAGGATGGGCTGACTGATATTTCAGACCTTGCCAGTTTGTTACCAGTGTGAACAAACAGCCTCAATGACGTGCTGGGGGAATCCAGTGAACACTACCTGGTAGAAATCCCAGTGTCTCCAAAGCTGACAAAGTGTGATGACTGCAGTGGTTCCATGGTCACAGAGCTAACAGATCAACTTCCGAGAATCCTGGGGCCCAGAAATGGAGGGAAACTTAGTCCCGATGACCTCTCCCCTCGATCTAGATTCTGATCTTAATGATCTGATGGAAAGAGAATGAGCTTGAGAGCCACTCGGACCTCGGCCTGAACCTGTCTAGCTGTGTAAGCTTGGACACCTTATTTATCTTTGTCGAACCTTAAAACGTACTCATCTTTAAAATGGGGATAATTAAGCCTATTTTACAAGGTGTTGTAAAGATAAAATTGTACAAAGTGCCTATTACACAGTAGTGGATACTCAACCAGAGCCTGAGCTATGGAGTCAACAGATTTGAATCACGGCTTCCTGAGTACTACACCTCTGCCTCAGTTTCCACATCTGAGGAATAATGATAGTGAGGATAATAATAGTACTATTTTCTGAAGTTGTTATGAGGAATAAATGAAATTAAATGAGACAGTATGTGTAATGTATCTAAAACAAGGTTTGACACATGGTTACATATGCAGTCAATGTTCATAGTTATTCACATTATAATTTCTTCTTGCTTCCCTTCCCTTTCTACTAGTCCCTCTTATATTTTCCAGAATGAAGGCCCAGAATTTTGACAGCCATGTGATGTAATGCTCTAAAACATAAAATATCGGTTACATTAATTAGTGTAGGCCTGGCCCCTGTACCAAAAAGACCACCAAATGTATAATGGGTCAAACACAACAGAGGTTTCTGTTCACATGGCAGGCCAATGGGAGTCTTCCTAATTGGTGGGCAATTTTCTTCCACATAGTATTTCAGAGAACCTCAACTTCCATTTATGTTTCCTCCATTGGATGGGCCCCTTTACCACTTACACCCAGCAAGGAGAAAGGGGAGAGTATGGAAGAGGCACACCTGATTCTTAAGGGTCTTGGCCAAGAGGTGACACACATCACCTCTGCCCACGTTTTAGTGGCAAGAACTAGTCTCATGGAAAGGTAGTCTAACTGTGTGACCAGAAAGAAGGGGAACCAGGGGTTTGTTAAAGAGCTGGCAATTGCCATGCAAAATTTAACCTGGCTCCAGGAAAGATGGAAATTTAAAAGCTATATGTTATTCTGAAGTATGTTGGTGCTTCCAGAAGAAAACAGAAAACAAGAGTGGTCTCCATGGCAACTTCCAGAATGCCTGTCACTCTCCTGATACTGTGGGGCACAGTGATCTGGCTTACAAGGAGTCGGTTCAGCTTTATCATTCTTTTTATCCTATCTTCAAAAAAAAAAAAAAAAAACCCTCAGAGTCTTGCTATCTTCTTATTTCAAGCAGCATCAGAAGTACCACTGGATAATTTAGAAATTGCCTTGAGTAGACAGGCTGAGTACCAACCAGCCAAAGAAGTAGAGCAAGCTTGGGGTTTAGTGAGACCAGGAAACAAACAAGAAATGCTCATTCTTGTCTTTGACAGAGCCAGGGCCAAAGGATGAGGGACACCTGAAACCTGGCAGGAGAGCTGTGGTCGAAAGGCTGGAGAGAGGCAGGGATGGCATCAGAGGAGGGAAGCAGAGTTGATACAATGAACCTCATATCAGGAGACAGAGAAGCCAGCGATTAGGCTCAGGTGGAGAATAAGGGAAGGGTTGGAGTCCTAGGGGATTACATGGGATGCCAGTAGCACTGGAAATCAGCAGGGGTGTGATGATGGGTGAGTCAGCCCAGCTTGCATAGGGACAGCCAGAAAGAAAACAGCTTCTCCCACCAAAGCTCTCTGATTAGGAATGCAAAGTAGAACCCAGAACTTTGTAAGATTCTTGGCTCAATGTTTAAGGTTAATGTCATTTCTTAGGTAGTTATTTTGTTTGTTTTTTCAACTATATTTAAGTAACTGTGGCTCTGTAAATTCCACGTGCTCTTTTAACTGCATCAGGTATGTGGGCCACCTTCTGGTGTCCCTTTACCAGAAAGGCTGAAGCTTGACAGATGTCAGCATGCTGAGGTGGAAATCTCACAGGGAGTCTGCCAGCTTTCCATTTGGCTCCCACCTGTGACCTGATCACATTGAAAGTGTTTCCAGAATCCATATGACTAGATTTTTGATTAGAGTGGACCTATTACAGCAGGGGAAATTGCCCTCCCTAAAGGCCAAATAGAAATGATTTATTCATTGAAATAAAGCTGACTTAAGGGGAAAAAAGAGTCTCACTTATAAAAAGTCAGGGGTGGGTTCAATATACTCTAAGTTTCAAATACCTGCAGAAAGGCTAAGATGCATTGACATTGGGAAGTTTTGCTAGTCTTCTCAATTCACAACCATGCAGATGATGGTATTAATATTACTAAGGGAGCAACACACACACACGCACATATTTTAATATGGTGAGTTTCTGGTGTTTCAATTTAAAGTTTTCCTTCCTCCTCCTGACCACGATCTAACAACAGCATCAAAAACAGAAAACAAAACCACCCTTGGTAATAGTATGATCACTGCATTCAACCTGAGCACACCTTAGAAATTAAATTGAAACAATAGGTATATAGTTGACAGCATAACATAGATTGTGTGTCTTTATGCCAGAAACCATCTTTGAAATAACTTCTAATACTTTCCTGTATTGTAATTTTCAAATTCCCATAATGATTCCTCTATGTAGAAAGGAGTCATCAGAACCACCTGAGAGTTTAAACCTTAGAATAGTTTGTTGTTTTGGGATTACACCTGCCAAAATGCCTGTGGCAGGGGAGGGCTGTGGCTAAAATTGATTCTGGTCATCAAAGTCCACAAACCTATTTTCAGACATTGAAGTCATCTTCATACCTTTATACCTTTTATTTATTTTTCTTTTTTTTTTTAACGTCTTTATTGGAGTATAATTGCTTTACAATGGTGTGTTAGTTTCTGCTGTATAACAAAGTGAATCAGCTATACATATACATACACTTTATACCTTTTACTACTTTTTATACCAAATTAAAAATAATTACATGGGTTACAAACCAAGCTAAAAGCACTGATCCCATAATATTCTCTATACTATAGGTTGAATAGGTCAGGGAAAGTTTTGCATTTATTAACTGAGGCTGGCTCTCAGCCCATTTGTATATCTCACTTACTGGTTCATGCTTTCATTTTCCTCCTGGGCCAAGGGGCTTTCATTTCTTCAAGCCAATTAGGAAACAGGATGGTATCCTTTTTTTGAATTTCTGAGTCTGAGGATATGGTATGGCATTTTCCTCTGTTAATCGCATTATTAAAATTTGCCTTTTTAATAGCCTATTTCCCCAATCAGAATTGGAATGGAAACGTTAGGCTCTTAATTTAGTGGGGCTTGAATCATCATTACCAGCTTATATTTACTGTCTAGTTACCATGAACAAGGACCTTCTCAGTGACTAGTGACCATCACAGAAGTCTGTTTGATATCTACCAGACTCCTTACACTACTATGAACCTAAAAGGAAAAACTAATTTCTAAATCATTTTTTCCAAAGTATGTATTGTATCCTGCCCCAAGGTTTACTATGGTTTCCCCAATTTTGAAAGGAAAGTCAAAAGGACTAAAGACTTGGTAATAAGGATAAGACAGTATCTAATGCCATATGCTGATGCTGAATATTAAAAAAACTTTTTTTAAGTTAGAAAATTATATGAAAGATTTCATTTGAGCAGTTATATGCTAAAACTAGTCATTTTGCTATAGTACTACATAATTTATAATTATGTGAGCATGCGGCCATTTTAGATTGTTTTTCTCTCCCTTTCCTTCCTCCCTGCCTCCTGCCCACCTGTTCATATCTATCTAATATACAAAGATGTAAATACTATATATGTATTTCTTTTCATCCTTGTAACAGATATTGTCCATATAAAACCAAGTTGAGTAAAGGACATGGATAAATTACCCTTAGTTGCTGCTACCATCTTGATAGCCCATGAATTTCACTGTTGAAAATTTATAAAATGTATTTTATCTTTTGCCCACTTCTCAATGCTTGTTTAGAAATAAGTTACTAGTATATATGTTTTCCCTTCTCTATTCAGCAAGGTAAGAGACATCTTTACTGCTCAGAGCTTTGAGCCTGAGCTTTTATATTCTCTAAATTCCATGTGTTATCTTATGCAAGCCTCACCAGCCTATGAGGTAGGCTCTAGGAAACTAGGGCACAGAGATGTTAAGTCATGAACCAAGGTAGCTCACAGCTACTCCTCCAGGCGGCCTCCCTGAAATAATCATGTGTTGGGTAGTAATCAAGTCAAGGTAGATGTCAGAGAGAGGAAAAAGATCAGTTTAACACTTTCAAAATTAAACGCCGCTCAAAATTTTTATTTGCACCTTGTGATGTAAAGTTGGCCCTTTGAGAGGTGAGATATGTACTGTGAGGTCTTTTTTCTTGATAATCTAAAATTTTTTAAAAGAAAGAAGCATAAAAAGTACTTCTTTTTCCCTGAGCACAGTTCTGTCTGAAGCCAGGGGTTGGACTTGGTGACCTTTTGAAATCAATCACCAGGCATAAGGCTAGGAATTACAGCAGGATCTGGGCTGGCATGCGTAGCTGCTGTGGGGTGAAGCTGTTATAACCACTATACTAGTCACACATTCAAAGTCTTATCAAGTCCTTTCCGGTTTGGGTGGTTGAACGACATACTCTTTTGTACCGCAAACCTCTGTGACAAGTCAGTGAGTGGCCAACTGGTCTGTAATCTAAACTTTTTATTGCTTTTACAGACATCTTAAGAACTTTATAATTATTGGCTTTTTATTATCAGCGTCTTTGCTTATCTAGTTGCAGATATGACTTCTTATTTTAAATATAACAAGTGAGGAGAAATGAGGTAAGTTACCTGTTCAAGATCACTCACAGAATCCCTAACAAAGCAAAGACTGTGGAGTCTATGGGTGTTGGTGGCTCAGACTGACAGGTGATCAACCTAACCCCAGAATAATCTCTCTTTCATCCTATGAAAAAGTCTTCAAACAATAATTCTTTAGAACTGCTTCTCACGTTATCATAATGGGAATCATGGGTCCAACTGGTGTGCACTCTGCCCTAGGAAACCAAGAGAAGAGCAAAGAGTATTGAAATAGAGAAAAACAGGCAACAAAATTATCTGCCTCTAAGACAGAGAGAGGGAATTAGGAAGAAAAAAGAGAAAGGGAAATAAAGAAAATTGGTTATGGTGAATTCTTTAGGATGCTATGGTTAATAATGCTTTTGGCCTTAAAGTTTCTACTACCTGAAATTAATGTAGTTACTGTCTTTTGGTTAAATTTTCCTGGTATTCTACTTTCATCCTTTTACTTCTGCCTTTTTGTATCCTCTTACTTTACATATTTCCTTTAGACAACAAGTATTTGGATTTTTAAAACTCCAGTCTGACAATGTTTCTCTTTTGCCAGGAGCATTAATTCCTTTACATTTAATGTAACTAGTGAACTTTTTTTTTTTAAGATTTATTTATTATTTATTTATTTATTTTATTTATTTTTGGCTGCGTCAGGTCTTAGTTGAGGCTCGCGGGATCTTCGCTGAGGCATGCAGGAACTTTAGTTGCGGCACGCTGGTTTCTCTAGTTGTGGCATGTAAGCTTCTCTCTGGTTGTGGTGTGCAGGCTCCAGGGAGCATGGGCTCTGTAGTTGTGTCGTGAGGGTTCCAGAGCACATGGGCTCTGTAGTTCGCGGCACGCAGGCTCTCTAGCTGAGGCAAGCAAGCTCAGTACTTGTGGAGCACAGGCTTAGCTGTCCCGCGGCATGTGGGATCTTAGTTCCCTGACCTGGGATCAAACCCATGTCCCCTGCATTGTAAGGTGGATTCTTTACCACTGGACCACCAGGGAAGTCCCACTAGTGAACTTTTAAAATTTATTTCTACCCTCAAATTTCAAACTATTTGTCCCACTTATTCTATGTTTCTTTTTTTTAATCTTGTCTTTCCGTTTTAAAGATTTATTAATTTAACTGTTGCATTTTCCCCTTTACTAGTTAGGAATTTACACATTTTCTTCCTCTTTTTTCTATACTTACTCCTAAAAATATTCACATTTGCCTTATGAAATATCCATACCAACTTTCTGGTTACTACAATAACTTAGAACACTTTAATTCCATTTACCCCTACCCTAATATTATTATTGTGGTTTTATATTTTAATTAATTTTAAATCCTTCAAGACATTTTTATATGATTGCTGTTTATTTAGATTTATCCACATATTTTCTAGTCTCTTCCTCTCTAATCCATCTTGCATCTCATACTGGAACCACTCTCCTTCTGCCTGACTTGGATTTTTCAGAATTTCTCTTGGTAGGGAAATTCTACTAGTACAACCTCTCTCCATTTCTGTTTGCCTGAAACTAAATATATTTATTTCTCCTTAATATCTGCTTAAAATATACTTTTCTGAGTATAGAATTCTAGGTACACAGTTTTCCTCTCAGTGCAAAGGAGATTTTCACATCCTTTGGCGTCAATGTTACCTGTTGGTTTAGCTATTCCTTTGGTGGTAATTTGTCCTTTTCTCTACGGCTTTTAAGGGTTTCTCTTTTTATCTGGTGTTGGGCAGTTTCACTATGATGTATTTAGATGCAGATTTCTTTTTATTTATTTTGCTTAAGAGTTGTTAGAATTCCTGATTTTGTGGACTACGATTTTTAAAATTATTTCTGAAATTCTCTGCCTTATCTTTCATTAAGTAATCTGAACTAATCCGATCCAGTCTTCCCATCCCCTGCTGTTTCTGCCTTTCTGGAACTGCAATTAGTTAAACCTTTTCATTCTTGCCTCCTACGTATCAGTCCTTTCATATTTTCAATCTTGTCTTTCTGAGTTACATTATGGCTGATATTTTTCTAGTCTATTTTCCAGTCAACTAAATCTTTCTTCATCTGTGTTGAATTTGTTGTTTAACCAGTTCATTGAATTGTTAGCTTCAATTATATATTTTATTTCTAGACATTCTATTTGAGTTTTTTAAGTCCACATAATCATTCTATATAGATATTCTTTTAGAAAAAAAAATCCAGATTATATCCCCTCCTTGCTTAAAAAGCCTCTAAAGTCTTTCTATAATATTTTAAAAATTGAAAGAAAGAAAAAAAGAAAGAAAGAAAACACAGAGAACGAAAGGAAAGAAAACCTCTAAAAGGTTGAATATGATCTGGATGCTGCTTACCTCTCTGATTTTATCTTGCATCTCCTTTATCTCACTCAATACTATCAAGGCACTCTGGTTTTCTTTCTGTTTTCCAAAAACAAAGTTCATTCCTTCTGCAGGGCTTCTGCACTGTTGTTTCTCCTATCTTGGCATTTGACATGGCTGGATTCTTCTCCTCATGTAAATCTTAGCTCAGATGTTATCTCCTTAGTGGGACCATGTCTGACCACACCACCCATCCCTACCCCATTCTCAATCACTCCATAATATTGTCCTATTTTATTGTTTTCATAGCGTTATTACCATCTGAAAATATTTGTTTCTTTGTTTACTTGTTTATTATCTGTCTTCTGGTAAAAGAAGCTCTTTGAGAGCAGGGACTTTGTTTCTTTTTCTTTTTTTTTTTAATTGGAGTATAATTGCTTTACAATGTTGTGTTAGTTTCTGCTGTACAATGAAGTGAATCAGCTATATGTATACATATATCCCCTCCCTCTTGGACCTCCCTCCCACCCACCACCCCCATTCCACCCATCTAGGTCATCACAGAGCACCAAGCTGAGCTCCCTGTGCTGTACCACAGGTTCCCACTAGCTATCTATTTTACACATGGTAGTATATTTATGTCAAACCTAATCTCCCAATTCATCCCACCCTCCTCTTCCCCCCATGTCTACACATCCATTCTCTACATCTACATCTCTATTGCTGCCCTGGAACTAGGTTCATCTGTACCACTTTTCTAGATTCCATATACATGCTTTAATGTACGGTATTTGTTCCTCTCTTTCTGACTTACTTCACTCTGTATGACAGACTCTAGGTCCATCCATGTCTCTACAAATGACCCAATTTCATTCCTTTTAATGGCTGAGTAATATTCCATTGTATATATGAACCACATCTTCTTTATCCATTCCTCTGTCAATGGGCATTTAGGTTGCTTCCATGTCCTGGTTATTGTAAATAGAGCTGAAATGAGCATCGTGGTACATGACTCTTTTTGAATTATGGTTTTCTCAGGGTCTATGCCCAGTAGTGGGATCACTGAGTCATATGGTAGTTCTATTTTTAGCTTTTTAAGGAACCTCCATACTGTTCTCCATCGTGGCTGTATCAATTTACATTCCCACCAACAGTGCAAGAGGGTTCCCTTTTCTCCACACCCTCTCCAGCATTTATTGTTTGTAGATTTTTTGATGAGGAGCAGGCAAGATTATACAATGGAGAAAAGAGAGCCTCTTCAATAAGTGGTGCTGGGAAAACTGGACAGCTACATGTAAAAGAATGAAATTAGAACACTACATAACACCATACACAAAAATCAACTCAAAATGGATTAAAGACCTCAATGTAAGACTGGATACCATAAAACTCTTAGAGGAAAACATAGGAAAAACACTCTTTGACATAAATCACAGCAAGATCTTTTTTGACCCACCTCCTAGAGTAATGGAAATAAAAACAAAAATAAACAAGTGGGACCTAATTAAACTTAAAAGCATTTGCACAGCAAAGGAGACCATAAACAAGACAAAAAGACAACCCTTAGAATGGAAGAAAATATTTGCAAATGAAGCAACATTCAAAGGATTAATCTCCAGAATATACAAACAGTTCATGGAGTTCAATATCAAAAAAACAACCCAGTCAAAAAATGGATGGAGGGAAATTGCGGGGGGGGGGGGGGGGGGGGGGGGGGGGGGTGTTGGTGGGATGAATTGGGAGATTGGGATTGACATGTATACACTAATATGTATAAAATAGATAACTAATAAGAACCTGCTGTATAAAAAAATAAATAAAATTAAATTAAAAAAAAAATGGGCGGAAGACCTAAATAGACATTTTTCCAAAGAAGACATACAGATGGCCAAGAGGCACATGAAAAGATGCTCAACATCACTAATTATTAGGGAAATGCAAATCAAAACTACAATGAGGTATCACCTCACACTGGTCAGAATGGCCATCATCAAAAAATCTACCAATTGCATTGAATCTGTAGATTGCTTTGGGTAGTATAGCCATTTTCACAATATTGATTCTTCCCATCCAAGTTCATGGTATATTTCTCCATCTGTTTGTGTCATCTTTGATTTCTTTCATCAGTGTTTTATAGTTTTCTGAGTACAGTTCTTTTGCCTCTTTAGGTAGGTTTATTCCTAGGTATTTTATTCTTTATGTTGTGATGGTAAATGGGAGTGTTCCCTTAATTTCTCTTTCTAATCTTTCATTGTTAGTGTATAGGAATGCAAGAGATTTCTGTGCATTAATTTTGTATCCTGCAACTTTACCAAATTCATTGATTAGCTCTAGTGGTTTTCTGGTGGCATTTTCTATGTATAGTATCATGAAAATGACTATACTACCCAAAACGATCTATAGATTCAATGCAATCCCTATCAAATTACCCATGGCATTTTTCACAGAATTAGAACAAAAGACTTTCCAATTTGTATGGAAACACAAAAGACCCCGAATAGCCAAAGCAATCCTGAGAAAGAAAAACGGAGCTGGAAGAATCAGGGGCTTTGTTTCTTTCATTCATCTCTAATTCCTTAGCATGTAGCAGAGTGTGTGGCATATAGTGATCACTTAATAAATATTTGTTTAATTAATGAACAAAGTAATGAATAATTGAATGAATGTATGAAGGTTGTATAGTAGATGATGGTAAAGTTCCACCTGTAACCATATTGTCAACCCACAAGATACTTCACTTGGATATACTTTAGTTCAATAAACCATTCTTGCATTCCATCATTAAGAGAACTCTAAAGTTGTGAAATGATAAATTCTTTTCTAAATCCTAGTGCTTAATAGTGGAAGTACCTTACTCTTATAGGTTGTAAGAGTATACTGGTATACTTGGTGTATTTGGTTGGCCAAATAAGTAGAAGTTTACTTGGAAGTGCTGGATTTGGCTTTCTTGAAAGTATATCTTTGTGATCAAATTACCTATTACCACAATGCAACAGGATCACAATGAATGCTATAAAAGTAAATGTATTTGTTTGATATGAATAAAACTGTGAATATTATATCTGGTGGTTCTTTTGTATTCTCAGTGAGTTCTGCCCACTGATAACCAGAGTGTATCATCAGTAAGTTCTTTATTGATCTGATCTAGGTCCTACTTTTAAAGACTCATACTAACAGATTAAAGAGCTAAGGGGAAGAAACTTAATCCATCATTGCCTGTCACCAGACAGTCCAACTATTATGCAATATCATTACACTTTCCGTGGTCCTCTTAATTTAATAATTAAATTAGAAATAAATGAGAGACCCAGTGCTATTCAGTTGTTAGATTTTCACAACTTTGTAGTTTTTGCCAGGAAGTATAAGCCTTAGAAATGGACAGATTTTCCTGTGAGTTCATAATTGAAGAGATGACATTTAAAGAGTAGTACTAACGCATTCATTATCAATTCCTATTCATTGGTGTAGAGACAGTGAGATTTTATAAGACTTATTTTTGGCGTATACAATTACGCCTTTAAACAGTGGCTCTTAAATTTCAAAGGAGAAAATAAATTTTTAATCTATCAGAATACTAGTCTTCTGAAAGTTCTCCAACTGCCTCCTGTTGGTTTTAAGTCAATAGTTCCCATTGTTATTATTATGCCAGTTTTAGAAAAAAATAAATCTTCCACAGACCTCAATCTGTCCTTCCTTCTTAAGTTACATTACTGTGGTGATTTTGTAAAGCAAACACGTTTGCTGTGTCTTCTTGTTATGTATATACTTAAATAATAGTGCACACACACTCTGACAGGATTGTGAAATGAGTAATGCTAATATGCCCTTCAGAATAGAATGTTTTTGTTCTGCAAATAAGGAAAATAAGTTTACATACAAATTTTAAAATCAGATCTTCTTCCTGCTCAAAATTAAGGATACTGACTCTAATACTCAGTCTTGGCTAGTTGTACAAAATTTTATTTCAGTAGTTCATTCAGTAATTGAGTATTGAGTATACATAAATATGCTGGCTCTATTCTAGGTGCTTGGGATGTATTATGATCAAAAGAGACAAAGATTCCTGCATTTATGGAAACTGCATCCTATTGACAATAAATATAATAAATAAGTTATATAGTATGTTTGAAGATGAAAACTATTATGGCAAAAAAGGAGAGCAGGGTAAGGCGGATAGAGGGCTATGATGAAGTTTTAAGTGTATGGCCTCATAAGAAGATAACATTTGAGCAGAGACCTGAAGAAGGTGAGGGAGGGAGCCTTGTGGATTTCTGAGAGAAGCACATCCCAGGCGGAGAGAAGAGCTTGTGCAAAGGCCCTGTGGTAGCAGGAGGGTGCCTGGCATGTTTAAAGAAGAGCAAAGAGATTTGTGTGTCTGGAGATGAGGTCTAAGAGGTAATAGCAATGAAGTTGGAGGAGGGCCTGATCATGTATAGCCACATAGGCCCTTGGAAGGACTTTGGCTTTTACTCAGAATGAAGTGAGGAGCTATTTTCTAGGTTTTGACCAACAGCGTGATATGGTCTGACTCACTTTTAGAAAGAATAATGGTGACTGCTGGGCTGAGAATAGATGTAGTATGACCAGGACCAGGATTGGACTAAGGAGGCTATTTAGGAATCCAGGCAATTATAAGTGGTGTTTGAAAATCTAAGTTTTATAATCTAGTTACGTACATTTAATTCCCTAGGAAAGAATTTATATCTAGTGGCCTGTGTCTGAAAACAGAAACGTGTAATAGGAAACAATCGGACAAAATTGATGCCAGATATGTAAATCTGACTGCAAATCTACCAACTGAATTTTGAGCTATTGAATCATACTGAACTATACTTTATATCTGGATTGTGGTACAAAAATAAAGCATTCTAACCCTAGATACATGTTTTCATTATGCATTTGGAGAGAACAAAGGTGGAATTTTCCTCTCTGCTTTTGCCTTTATCTCTTTGCTCCCTTTCTCTCTCTCTTCAGTGTATGATAATTACATGCTGAGACATTATAGGTGAAATTGTGAGGTTTATAACATATATGTGACCGAAGTAACACTTGCTGTTACCTGACTTCCCTGCCAAAGTCCAGTAAAAGAGGTATCTGTCTTCTATTGGCCATTAGAAAACATCTGGAATGTACTTTTTAATAAACTAAACCCTCATCCATGGTAAATATGTGGATGTGAATATATTATCCAAAATCTATTGATAGTTTATAATTTTTAAAACCTTTATTTATTTATATAACAGGATAATAAATCTAAAGTGTTTTTAAACACATACCCAAAGAGATCAGCTTCAGAAATTAGCAAGACTCTGTATGATCCAGGCACCCAATCTTAAGTCTTCTTAACACCTTAGCTCCCAAAGATCTAGTCATACCGAAAGCCTTTCAGTTCTCTGTGAAAGCTGTGTTCCCTGGCCCCAGGTCTTTTGCATGTACTGTTCCCTTTACTTGGGGAGATCCTTTTACCCCCCACTTCAGCAGGCTCACTCTTACTCATGTCAGGCACATATTAGGTAGCACTTACTCCAGAAGTCCTCCCTGTTTTTTTGTTTTGTTTTGTTTTTTGTCCACACCACGCAGCTTGTGGGATCTTAGTTCCCTGACCAGGGATTGAACCCTTGCCCCCTACAGTGGAAGCGTGGAGTCCCAGCCACTGGACCACTAGGGAAATCCCCCTCCCTGTCTTCTTAATTCTGTGTTCCCTTTGTGTTTCCATGGTCCACTGGATAACCCCCATGATAGCACTTCTCACATTCTATCATAGGTGCTTGTTTTCTTATCCTACCACAAGACTGTGAGCTATGTAAGATGGCGAATGTCTTGTGTCTTTTGTATTTTGGTATCCTGAGCACCCAAAAAATGCCTGGTGCATATTAGGTATCTAATAAAAAATGAGTCCTGTCTATAGCCTTGCTCAATATTTATCATCTTGCCTATTTCCAGAGCATTCACTCAATAAATATTAGTCAGCATCTACCATGTGCTGGGCACTGAGCTAAGTGCAGGGGACAGAAGTGACTGTGAGGCTAAATAAAACACCTATGCATGGAGATCTACCAAAAAGAAACTTTGTGTAATTTAAAAAAAGATCAAAACATGCAGTGGAGAAGAAAATAGGGACCAGTGGATTGAGTCTGTGGGCTTTTTATCTTATAAAGGATAAGATGACTTTCTTTAATATTTTGACTTGATATTTATTTCACCCACAGTGAAAACTACAAGTCTACAGAGTCTGATTCTATAAACCTCTTTATAAAGCACATTTCCTTCAGTCTGAGACATCCGCTACATACATTCTCTCACATGCTATCTAAGTAGCGAAATGTGTTTGTGTTGAAAGTATTGGGTTAAAGATTTGTATAGGAGATGGATCTGGGAACTAGGGAGACTGAAGCATATTTCACACCTCAAGGAGAGCCCATTTTTCCTGAGCCATAGAATACCTGTACTTGTAATTTCCCACTTCTCATTGCATAAGATAGTGGCATTGCAAACAGCCTTGACAACAAGAAGCAAAATGTCCTCAAGTTTAACCCTGGTTACTTTGCTGGTGAAATCATGAACTGCAACTCAATCCTAATAACGACAGCCAATGTGGAAAACAGTTTCCCAGAGTTGTCAGCTGTACTGATAGTAGATTCTAAAGTATGAATTAAAGGGACAAAAGACTCAGGGCAACACTTCTCCAGACTGGGAGAATCCCTTTACCACCTGCTTTTGCTTCTTTTGTCAAAACACTCCCTTCTTGGCTATGCTCTTCGTCCTTCTTCACTCTGCATCCCTAGCCCTTGACATTCCATGCTGCATGTTGAAAAATGGGATAGAAGCTCAGGCAGTGGGTAGAAGGAATTTTAAGCATTCTTACTTAGGGGTTTGGGATAAGAACCTATGCCTGGCATACTCAAAGAACATCAGGGACAGGATGACTGGAACGCAGTGAGTCATGAGGTGTGATGAGAAGCCAGTGGAGAGCTCTGCATAGAGGAGAAACCTGATATAAATCATGTTCTGGCAGCATGTGGGAAGTAGACTGTGCGGGTACAAAGACAAATTAAAAGTTGGGATAGGAAGATACTGCCAAAGTGCAGGTAAGAGATGGTGCTGCTTTAGCCCGGGGTGCTAGTGGTGGAAATGGTAAAGGATTCCACCACTGGAATTGGTAAATTGGATTCTGGATTGGATGTGGGATGTAATTTAAAGGAGTCAAGGATGACTAAGATTTTGGGCCTGAACAACTGAAAGGACGGAGTTGCCACTTTCTGAGATGGGAGAGACTATAGGAAAATGGGGATGGATAGGTATGGAAAAAATAGCTCACATAGTATGAAATTTTGATCTGGACATGAAAAGCTAAACCTCCATCAGAGCTTTTAAGTAGGTATTTGGGGATAGAAATCTAGAGTTTGGAGGAGAGATCATTACAGGAGATATACATTTGATTTAACAGTATATAGATAATATTTAATGTCTTGAGAGTGGATGAGTACATGTGGGGAGTGAATGCACATTGAAAAGAGAAGTAGGCCCTGGGCCCTTCAGCAAAAGGAGGTTTTTATAACGAAAAGGACTCAGCAGGGGAGACTGAGAAGTAGTAGCCAGTAGGTAGAGAACCAAGAGGAGGTGGATCCTGGAAGCCAGGTGAAGTGTTTCAAGAAGGAGAGCATTGTCAACTACTTTTGGTGCTGCTGATTGGATGAGAGCTGAAAAGTGATCATTAGATTTGACAACATGGAAGTCACTGGTGATCTTGACAAGAACTGTGTGTGTAACACATACACACACACACGTATTCATGCATACAGAGAGAGAGAGAGAGAGAGAGAGATGAGAGAGAGAGAATAAAATACAGGGGGAAAATCTTAACAATTGACGAATATGGGTGAAAAAAATATGGGAAATATTTGTATGATTATTGCAATTTTTCTGTAAGTTTGAAATTATTTTAAAATAAAATGTTTTAAAAAGAGATAATGGTGAGAAAGGAAGTGAAGATAGAACATACAGGCAACACCTTTGAAAAGGGAAACATAGAAATAGACTGATAGAGGGAGTGAAGTGTGTGATTAAGGCAGTTTTTTTAAAGGTGGGAGATATTATGGTATGTTGTATGCTGATGGGAAGAACCTAGTGAACAAGGAAACATTCATGATGCCAAAGAGAAAGTAGTTGCTCGAGGCATGCCCTTGATCTTCTGAATTAGAAGGGCTTCTCATCCTCCTCCCATCCATCACAAGAATCTGTTCTACAGCATTCTCAAGGGCATCTGGCCATCCAGACTCTGGACATGCTAGGGAGTAGAAGAAGCTTTTTTCCTTTCTTGTATGTTTTCCAATGACCTTGTAACAAATTCAAAAAGCTTTGTTACCTTTTAAAATGAAAACTATGCATCCTTGTATCAAATCCAAAGACCTCATAATCAGTCAAAGTTGTGAAAGTCTCCCTCTTTCCCCTTCAGTCCTACCCTGTAAAGCTTGCCTCTGTTTGCAGTTTGGGGGTGAAGCTTCCACATTTTCAACTAGATTGCAAAAACACACACATATACAGCACAGCAACCTTTAAAAATCATTCTATACATAATTTCCCCAACTTGCTCACCCTACCCGCTCCCGCACCTCACTTACTAGAGCAAGCATGGCCCTTCAAATCAATACATCAAGATTTACTATATTTTTAACAGCTACATAGTAGTCCAATACGTGGGTGTAACATAATTTATTTATATGTTTCCCTTGAGAACATTCTTGTATTTTCCCATACTTGTACTGGTATTAAATATTTCCATTTCACTATATTTTGAAAGGCTTTTTCTATAGCTATAATTGGTAGACCTTTCTTCTTTATGTTGGACTGAAACCTGCCTACCTGTGAATTTTTCTGCTGCTGCTAATCCCTTGATGTGGTTTTCAACTTCACTGTGAGCATGAGTCTAGGCTTATAAAAATTTGTGAATGTAATTTCATTTTACCATATTTGTCTCTTTTACTGTTAAATGTTAACTCAAGTGTTTTCTTGCTTTAGGCTTGAAGCAAGCATGATGCAATTAAAGCCTGGGTTAACTTTGTTAATAACAGAATTTTCTTAAAAGATATGTTTTTATAGGAGACTGGGACTTTGTTTTCACAATATTTCATTTTGTTTCTTGGCCTCAGATATGCCACCCACATCTGTGTGTTCCGTGGTATAGCAAGGACAACTCTTAGGTTGTCATTAAGCAGCTTACGAAGACAGTCTAGAAGAGTTTTACAGGGAAAAATCAAGAGAAAAATTTCCATATATGAGTAGTTCTGCCCCTCTGAAACTTGCATCTGAATTGTCAGGAATAGTTACTACCATGCTAAGCTGAAAGCAATGAGAAAGGAAAACAGGGCATATAAATGAATGGGGTTGAGGACAGCCTATAGGAAGTATTAACCATAAGCCTCCATTGTACTTTTATTTTTTCAACTTTTTAAAATTAACGTAATTTTTTTTATTTTCTTAAAAAACAGACTTGGATATATTTATCATTTCCATTTTTTAAAACAAATCATTATTTTCAGCTATTTCAGTTTTTAATTTTTTTTATTGTGAGTACACTTAACATGAGATCTACTCAAACTTTTAAGTGTACAACACAGTATTGTTAGCTCTAGCCATTATGTTTATGACAGATCTCTAGGACTCATTCATCTTGCATAACTGAGACTTTATACCCATTGTCTCCTCATTTCCCCCTCCCCTGAGCCCCTGGCAACTACCATTCTACTCAGCTTCTGTGAGTTTGACTATTTTAGTTATCTCATGTAAGTACAATCACGCAGTATTAGTTCTTCTGTGACTGGCTTCTTTCACTTAGCCCTCCTATGTTCACTGCAGCACTACTCACAATAGCCAAGATATGGAAACAACCTAAATACCCATTGAGGGATGAATGAATTAAGAAGATGTGGTATAAACATCTAATAGATTCTTATTCACCGCCCTCACAAAAGAAGGAAATTCTGCCATATGTGACAACGAGGATCAACCTGGAGGACATTATGCTAAGTGAAATAAACCTATAATACTCTTGTTTAAAGAATTCATAGGACTTTATAAATATTACTCCTTTAATCCCCATAGGATATCCAGAAAGAGACACATAGATGAGCTAGTATTGTGAATCCTCTGGTGAAAGAAATACTCTAAGAGGGCAATTAGCTGTTAGTCCTTTCTGTGCTTTTTATTCCTGGTAAAGAATAACCAGCTTATAGAATGCTACTGTCTTTCAGTAGCTATCATCCTGATAGGCAATAGAACTAGGAGAACAATATAGAGGCATGTGTCCTGTAACACACATCTCAACTACCAGCATTTAAAAGCAATCTATGTCCAGGATGGCTTTTCAGTGCCAGTGTCAACCATACCGCCAGAATTTCTCGGTGGGAGGGGTGGCAATTTAAGTGTCAGGGAGGCCAGGGGCCTGATGGGGAAGGGTGCTGGCATAGCAGGCGCTCTGCTTTCAGTGGGTTGGAGGTCAGCGGTGTGGCTGGAGATCATGGGATGAAGTGTGGGTGTAATCCACCCCTGGGTCTTTTTTTTTGGGTGCACCACACAAGTTAATGGGTCTCACCAAAACTACTGATGGGAAATAACGTAGGCCTAAGGAAAGGCCTGGCTTAATGTCACATTGGTATATTCTTTTCGATATAATTAAACATGTAATGCATAGTCTAAACGCATTTCCCTTTCCCCAGAATCATATGGTGATGATATAAAGATCATTTTTTTTTTTTAACCAGGCTTCACACCTAAAAGTGTGACAGTTAAGAGACATTCATTGTGACAGCTGGAACTGCTCCCTTCTGCTTATGTATAAAGCTGCCTGCTGTACTCCTCTGTTCACTTAACAGAAAAGACTCTCACCCTACATTTCCTCTTGATGTTTCTGAAGGCTGTGCATAGTGAAGTTAGGTAAATCTAACTAGCATCTTCCCTTTGGCTGTCTGTTCAAGGAAGCATGGCTTATATATTTTGATAAATTTGGAATTTCTAGGTTTATGCCTCATGAAGACTGTTTGGCTTTTCCATTCCTTTTTCTTTATGGCCCCAATCCCAGGGGATTTGGACAGGCAGTAGCACCAGCTTTTAGGAGGAAGTAGTTACCTGTTTGTGTGAGATGTTAGGGTGCTGGGGTGATCTGGGTCCAATCAATGGTCCAGAAACATTAACTGAATATCTGCTTTGTGCCAGGCACTGGGCTAGACACTAGGGGTAAAATGACACCCAGTATATGGCCAAAAAGTATGGGGGGACCAGAAATAGATCTATATGAGTTAAGGTTAAGATGAGATAAAGCCTGCAGAGAAATAGGCTACAAAACAGGGGAAGCCAGACTGTGAAGAACCTTCACGGCTGAGCCGAAGAACTTCAGTTGGAGTCTATCAATCAGTGATTCTCAAAGCACAGCCGCTAACCACCTCTATCAGCATCAACCAGGAACCTGTTAGACGTGCAAGTTCTTGGGCCCCACCTAGACCTAATGAAGTGGTAACTCTGAGGGTAGATCCCAGTAGTCCTTGTGTTAACCAGCTCCACAGATATTTCTGATGTACACCAAACTTTGAGAACCACTGCTCTGATGATAGAAAGGCCTGGAAGGGTTTGTTTATTTTAAAAGCTCACTTTTATGGTGATATAATTCACATGCCATGCAAGTCACTTGTTTCAAGTATACAATTCAATGATTTTTAGGATTTTCACAGAATTGTGCAACTAGCAATGCAACCTGATTTTAGGACGTTATCACCATCCGCCAAAGAAAGCCCGCACCTCATAGTCGTCACTCTCCATTCCCTTCCCACTAAACCTCTAGTCCCAGGCGACCACTAATCTACTTTCTGTCTCCATGGATTTGCCTATTATAGACATTTCACATAAATGGAATCACATAACATCTGGTCTTTTGTGCCTGGCTTCTTTCATTTAGCATAATGTTTTCAAGGGTCATCCATGTTGTATCAGAACTTCCTTTTTATGGCCAAATAACACTGCATTGTATGGATATACCACATTTTGTTTATCCATTTGTCCTCTGATGAACATTTGTGTTGTTTCCACTTTTTGGCTATCGTAAATAATTCTGTTATGAACATCCGTGGGCACATTTTTATGTTTTCATTTCTCTTGGGTGTATAACCTGGAAGAGTTTTAAGAACAGGTGTGACACAGCCTGTTGAATGTTTTAGTATACTTTTTATTTAGTTTGGAACAATGCTTCTCATTCTTTTGCCTCCATACCGTTCACATGTCCAGAACACTCCATCAGCAACTATTCTCACTGTTCCCTTTTTAGGTAGTGGTGTGAGGGTAGGAGGTGGATTGTGTAGTTGGAAATATACTCCTCCCCTTGCATCCTTTGGGTCTCCTGTAGCATCTCCTCCTTCTGCCCCACAGTTGAGAATCTCTGGTATAGAGGCATAGGAGCAGAAGTAAAGACATGGATTAAGAAGCTATTGTAACAGTTTAGTCCACAGGTGATGTGCATCTGAGCCAGGGCAAGTTTAGAAGGGATGGACTTGTTGAATCTGAACCATCATCCTTAGCGACTCGTAGCCTTCTGCCAATTTCCAACTATGCTGCAAAGGCAAAGTCGTACATTGACTTCCTTTTGGTGTGAAATATTTTTCAGCATTGCTTTCTCTCCTGGAGGGAGAAAAGCCCTAGAAGAGCATCACTTCTCAGAGAACTGTCTTTGCCTGCAAAATCCAAAGCCACCCTGGGCACAGCTCACAGCCTCCTCATTTTAATGTTTGAATTTTCACCTTCTGACAACTTGAAATACAAATGATTTCTGAGCCAAATTATTTCTTGGTAATTTAATGCAAAATGCTCTGTGTTGTGATCTGATCTGCTAAAGGTGGGAGGAACCATAACATTCATATCTGTGATAGTTTCCTATGGCTGCTGTAACAAACTACTACAAATTCAGTGATTTAGTACAATACCAACTTATTCTTTTTCAGTGCTGGAGCTCAGAAGTCTAAAATGAATCTTATGGGGCTGTAGTCAAGGCATTGACAGGGAGTCCAGAAACTGGGGGTGGGGGGTGGATTCTATTTCCTTGGCTTTACCAGAGTCTAGAGCCACATTCTTTGTATTCCTTGGTTTATGGCCCCTTCCTCTATCTTCAAAGCCAGTGGTTTACATCTCTCTCCGCCTCTGTTTTGCTGTTTCAATCACCAGACCTTCTTCTCTTCTGCCAGCTAAGTCTCTCTCTGCCTCTCTTTTGTAAGACTATTTGCGACTGCACTTAGGACCCACCCAGATAGTTCAAGATAATCTCCCCACCCAAGATCCTTAACTTAATCACGTCTGCCAAAACCTTTTCTCCCCTAAGTAAGATAACATTCACAGGTTTCAGGTATTAGGCCCTGCATAGCTTTGGTTGCCATTATTCAGCCTATCTCAGTATTAAATCAGCACACTGCTGCTTCTGGGTCAATTCTTGTGTGTTAATGAAGGGATATATGGAAAAGAGAAGAGTAATCTGACAGCATATACCATTTCCTGGAATCCTTTCATTCAGCAAACTTATACACAGGGACTGAACACTGGGCCAGGAGGCCGGGAAGCAGGAGGCTCCCTGTCCTGCAGCTGTGGTAGCAGCTGTGGCCGCACAGGCCAGCATTCCCACCGTGCCTGCAGCCTCGCAGCCCGGCTGAAGCGGCCTGTGCAGTCAATGCGTCACTGTGGTTTTCAATGCGTCACTGTGGTTTTCTGACTCGTGGCCAACTCCTCACCTGCTTTGTTCAACTGTCTCCCGGGCTACTGCCACAGGAGATACTAATAAAGTCGACCTGCTTATAAATAATGGGTTGGCCCAAAAGTTCGTTTGGGTTTTCGGTACCATCTTACGGAAAGCCTGAGTGAACTTTTTGGCCAACCCAGTACCTCCTTTGGTTGACCCACATCAGGAAATATCCGCTGGCACTTTTCCATGCATCTCTATTTTGTTATCTCTTTTCCACATGGATCCCAAATGCTCATCAGGAAATTTACCGAGGTACCCATGGGGGTTTGTGAGGCTCAACAAGACAGAGATTAGGATGCATGGTCTCTAGGCAACTTCTACCAAAGAGATGGCCCGCCTCCACATCCACTGTCTCTAGCTCAGGGCGATATGCAGGGCCCTGGAATTCGTACCTCAGAGGGTGGGAAGATAAATAAGATGATGTGCTTCAGTTTGGGGAGTTTAAGATAAGCAGGGCAGAAAGGATGCGAGCATCCAAACCTGTTCTGAGACAGGCTACAGGAGAGGAGTGGGTAGATCTGGGGGAATTACTCTTGACTCGGGGGGAGGGCGAGTCAGGGAAGACTCCTCGGATGTGTTTGGTGGGCTGGGACTTGCCCACAGATGGGATGAACGTGTTCCGGGAGCACAGATAAGGTCAGAACACAAAGAGAATCCCAAGCCTGGAAGACTGCGAGGTGAGTGAAAGAGGGAAAGCCAGGAAGAAAGGCAGATGTGGCGAAGGAGAGTTTCTGTATTTGATAGTTTTGGTTCCGAAATGGCCAGAAGGAGGAAAGGTCTAGAGAGCAGATATAATGTTACGCCTGGAGCTTAGAGACCGGGGTAAGACTGGGGATTAGAGAATTGGGGGTTATCCCCAGAGGGTCACCATGGATGTGGACAGGAATAAGGGTCAAAGGCAAACATCTACCTTGAGGGCACAGAGAGCACCATGAGAGACACTGGAGTTCTAAAACACAAACCAACAATGACACAAACAAACCACGAGAAACTCAGGCGGGAAACTAGAAGGTTGCACCATGCAGATGGCCAGCAAAGGGAGCACCCGGAGTCCCCTCTCTCTAGCTGAGGAACTGCCATAAAGCCGACCTTGTCATTTTGTATTTATCATTTGTGGTCAAGTGTATTCAAATGCCATGCAAGATATGCATGAAATTTGGCAGGTTTTACAGAAGGCTATTTAGGCAGGAGGGCAGGATAAGTCAATTTATGCAACTGAATCCAGCTGATAAAACCCCTCGAAGCTATGATGCTCTTTGCACTGTGACCTATCAATGTATTTAATCCTAGATTTTATGTTAAGAACCATTTTATTACTGGAAAACGGGACTAGATTCTGTGAGTGGGATAGAAAATCCTAACAGCGAGCACACGTGTCCATGAAACAAAGAGTCCCGTGAAGTGGCTTGGCTTTTGCTGAAATTATTTGCAAATATTCATGTTGCTACTTGTTCAATTACTTTATCATCTGCTGGTAGTTATAAACAGAAAAATGGAAGTAGGGACTAAATGTTTAAGAAAAATGACTGGGGGAAAATATGGCCCAGTTGAGCACATTTGGCTATGACTGTTGTGAGCTGAACTAGGCCAGTATGGACATTCACAATTTGTCAGATTCTTCTCAGTGACTTTCGGTAGTCTCTGAAGATTAGAAGTCAGCAGGAGTGACCTGCCTTCTCCTAGACAAACTTCCTGTTAGGTGCCATGCTTCAATTAAAGCAAGTTTCAGACAGAATTCTACCCTATGTTCAGCTACTTATTAACAAGTAGGCACAAAAACATGTACTGAAAACTGGGTCCAAATTCCATTCTGTCTCTTTAAATACTTTAACAAGTACTTTGCCTAAAATGATCACTCTGAGGCAATGACAACAATATTCTTATGGTGGGACCGACTAACCTCTTAATCAGATCAGGTGACGGGATTCTTCATTATGGGATGAGGGTAAGAGACACCTGTTCTGAATGAGTTCTAGAATTTAGGGTACTCGACCAGAAGCATTCATGGGGGTGTGAGCCCACCTGGCTATTATACCCGATTTACGAAAGAGGAAAGGGCCTGTACAACGCTTCCAGCTACCACATGTCTTGAACACCCCTTTTCTCCCCCAAGGATAAATTGTTTCTATCATCCTTGTGGAGCAAATTCAGATAGCAAGAGTCGAGTCACCTGTCTTTGAAGTGTGGACTACTGATTACAGTATTTCAAGTGTTAACTCAGCACCCCTAGAGTGTAAATTAACTTGCACATACACACATTCATGGTACTGTTTAAACTGAAGTACATTAAGGTAAATTACAAAAAAATTATAATAATTAACTTTCTTTTTGCACGAATATGGAAAAAGTCACTGTGGTAAGCTGAATAATGGCCCCTAAAAATGTTCACGCCCTAATCCTTAGAATCTGTGAATATTACCTTACATGGCAGAAGGAAGGTTTCAGATGTGATTAAGTTAGGTATTTTGAGATGGGAAGATTATCCTGGATTATTTGTAGGCCCTACATTTAATCATGCGTGTCCTTATAAGGGGGAGACAGAGGGAGAAGAGACTGTGGAAGAGGCGATGTGATGATGGAATCAGAGGTGATGAAGGGAAGGAAGATGGAGGAAGAGACCACCAGCTAAAGAACACAGGTGACCCCTGGAAGCTGAGGAAATCAGGGGAAACAGCTGCTCCCCTCACAGTGTCCAGGGGAAACCAGCCTTACCAACACCTTGACTTTAGCCTAGTGAAACTGATCTGGACTTCTAACTTCCAGAACTGTCTGAGAACAAATTTATGTTGTTTTAAGCCACTCAATTTGTGGTCATTCATTATAGGGGCAATAGGAAATGAATGTAGTCATCAATATTAATGTTAGTAGCATCTTGGTCCAGCACATGGAAATTTCCATGGGAGCTGTTTTGAAAACCCTTGCCATACATGGCTGACAGTTCTTGGGTTATTAAAAAAGACTCTGCCCTGAGGGCCATAGAGAGAGGACCTGTAGTGTCTAAAGGTCCGGGCCCAGGATTCATTCCTGCAGGCTTTAGTCTGTTTCCTTCCCTCAGCTGCCATGGGTCGTCATCTGTGCCCTAAAGGCTTGCTTCACTTCCCCTAGCTGTTTTGATTTTTGTCCCATGGGGGCTTCGGGCCTTCCCCTGGGGGGCTGCTGCCTCCCTCCCCTAGGTCTGCCCCACTAGGGAAACTTTGGGACTTGCCCTGTCCCCAGTCTCTCTCTTGAGCACTGGTGAGGTCCCAGAAGAGACTGGGTGGGTGGGTATGAATTTGCCTTGTGCCTGGAGCTCCCAGGAGTTTTGTCTTCTCCAACTAGCCCACACTCAGCAATTTGTTAAGAATTTTAGCTGAATTCTTCTTATTAGCTTCATCTGTCATCTCCAGCAGGTAAGCGCCCATGTCCTGTCTCTCCTTGGAGGAGCCTGTGTTTCCTTAGATTTTGTGTAAGCTGGTGGCGCTGCAACCACAGCTCTATGGTAGATTCAAGGAAAGTTGCGATTTCATAGATGAGTCAGCAACTTTGGTGAGGTTTTAAGAATAAAAGCAGCCTAGTTTTCTACATCCTAAGAAGAAGCCAGACATCCACTTTATATTTTTTGGCTCATCTATGAATTGGATTTTTTTCCTTATAGCACCTTACTCAGAAAACATTTGGAAAGAAACACTGTTGTTTCCTGACATACCGGTAATATGCATGCCACACACATCTATTAAAATATTCAGGTAGTTGTGCATTATCCTTAGAACTCTCTCTCCCAGAGAATAAGCAATCATCTGCAAAATTAAAATGATCACAACTTTAGCAGAAAAGATCTAAGACTGAGATATAGTGGTTAAGAAGCTGGGTTTGAAATGTGGACTTAATTATATATCTTCAGATAGACAGGTTCTTTTGTGCAGTGGCTTCTGACCCATCCTGAAATCACTGCCTATCATTTTCCTGAGACTTGTAAGGAAAAAAAATCTGATTGGATAGTATTCACCTCTGCCAAGCCAAGGCATGGACTTACTTGCTAAAGGCTTTCAGCCAGATAGTCGACTCTGAACGTTTAAGAAGACTTCAAGTATTTTGAAGGGAAACTGGTGATTAAAAAGAAAAAAAAAAAAGCCCTTATTATAGGGAAACCCAGCTGCCTGG
This sequence comes from Balaenoptera musculus, assembly GCF_009873245.2. Classification (NCBI taxonomy): domain Eukaryota; kingdom Metazoa; phylum Chordata; class Mammalia; order Artiodactyla; family Balaenopteridae; genus Balaenoptera; species Balaenoptera musculus. The sequence continues at coordinate 62,308,722 of NC_045793.1, read as the reverse complement.
AATAAGTACAATGTTAACAATTATATATAAAAGTCTATATTATGAAGTAATGCAGAATAAATTCCTGAACATGGAGCTGATTCTAACATGATAATTGGCTATTCTGAGGCTTTTCCCCCCCAGGGCATGGCAATGAAGCCACAGTAGCTTTTAACTTCGCAAGAAAATTGTGTCATTTCTCAAAAGCAGCTAGTCAGTCATAAACATTTATTGAACATGCTCTAGATTAGCTGCTGTGGGAATCTAAAAGGTTGTAAAATAAATAATTATTCTGAATAATTGTCAGAAAGGTATCAAGTTCTTTCTGAACCCACTTTTTCTAAATATATAATCCTCAGTGATAATTCACCATCACGCCATAGTCCCAGCCCCTTTGTTTTTCACACTATTCTGTCCTTTGGGGTTGGAACAAAGCCAGCTACAGATTTCTCCCAAGAACCTTTAATCTCCCCTACACCTGGCTAGGAACCCTCCTGACCCCGCAACTCAGGTACCCGTGCTCTCAAGCATAGCCTTGACAACCCAAAACCACCTTTCAACCAGGGACCTGGTTGAATGAAGATGTCCTTATTCCCCTCCACAAAAAATCTGAGATAGCTAATTTATGCCGAAGTGTCACTTACTGATACATCTTTCTTCAGAGGATACCTTCCTTGTAATTTTTGTTTTTAATTTTCTTTTTAATGAGAACAGAGAATGGCAGCATCTCAGGCAGGAATCTTCCCAATGTCCTTCATCTCACTCTGTGGGCTGGCCACCTAATCTGTATGACAGGCTAGTCTGTATGTAGACAGATCCTTCTATCTTTCATATTCAAGATGAGGCTGCAGATCACTCTTGGTAGAGCATGTTTTCCAGTAAGTGTAATGAGGTTGGGCTGTATTATCCATATATTCCCACCTATTCCTCTTCATTACGCCTGTGTTGGCAGTGTAATCTTTAGAAACAGATTTTTCTCCTCTACTTTGTCCTGCTTGAATCTCCAGCTTGGAATCAGAGTGTTGCTTTACTGTTTGGGGCTTACTTAACCGGCGCTAATCCCTATCCAAGTTTCTGGGGCTCCAGGTTTCCTGGGGACTATTCTATAAAGTGAATAAAGCAGACCAATGATCCCGGCCTGTCTCCTCTAACCAACTAAGCACCTAAGGGGCACTCCTTCTTCAGGGGAGAGTCTCCTTGGATAGACCTGAGACATCTGTGCACATCACTGCATAAATACTCACTACGAGCCCTCTATGCTAGACCGTTGTGTTTGGCTCAAGTGTTAACAGGGTGAAAAAGACATTCAGTAAATGAGTTCTCTGCAATCTGACCACAGTAAAGAACTTGCTATGAGACCTCTAGAGTTGAAATGAGGAGGCAAAACTATACCCCCCTACCTGCTGTCCATTTAGAAATACTACATGACAGAGATGAAAAGGGCTTCTGAGTTTAGCCAAGCCAGCTCGGCTAGGGGATAGGGATGGATGCAGGAAGAACTGAGCACTTCATTTACCAACAAGGGAATCTCCACTTACATTCATTTTATTTGGTACTCTACTGTATAAGATTTGTTTCAATGAAAGAGTTCTCTCCTAGGGATGTGTGCAAAGATATATACAAGACTATTTGCTGAAGCATTATTTGTAATAGGGAAATACTGGAAACAATCTAAATGCCCATCACTAGGATAATGTAGTCTAGTTATTTAATGGAATGCTGTAGAGCAGAGAACATTAACAAACTAGAACTACATATATGTACACAGATAAATTTCAAATAGATAGTGTTGAGATTTAAAATACAAATTAGATGCATAAATGTATCAATTATTTGAAGTTTAAATATAAAAAAAATATTGTGCATTGTTTTAGAATATACACATGTGTAGTTAAAGCATAAAAACGTAGATAAGAGTGTTGCATATCAATTTCAGAGAGAGGTCTCCTCTCTCCTTCAGGGAAGGGGATTAGGTACATTGGGGATTTCAATGGTATCTGTACTATTTAATTTTTTAATATGGTGTTACATCAGTGTTTGTCTTTTTCCATATAAAATTTTGTGCCTGAAATATTTCACTATAACACTTTTAAAAAGAAAGGGTTCTGTTTTTAAAAAGCTTGAAAGCCAATGAGCTACGACAAGGGGCTCAGGAATGCTGATATTTGAAGTTACAATGGTCTCCAAGCAACCCTCTGTGGCCCCTTTCAGGAGCGACCTTCTAAAGCCCATCCTGCCTTCTGGAGCCTTGGCTCTCGAGCCTTCGCAAGCCTATGGCAAAATGCATATTATACCCTTACCTCCATCTTTGATTCTCATTAAGTTGGTCTGAGGTTTTTACTGAGCATACCAGTGATTCTAGTGGGCACGGTCAGGATACCTTTGAGAAAGATGCTAAAGGTAAGCAAATCAAATCCCGGGAGCCCATGGTCCTTCAAACCTTCGCCACAGACTCATTGCTAATAATGATCTAAAGTAGGGGTTGAGGGCTTCCCTGGTGGCGCAGTGGTTGAGAGTCTGCCTGCCAATGCAGGGGACACGGGTTCGAGCCCTGGTCTGGGAAGATCCCACATGCCGCAGAGCGGCTGGGCCCGTGAGCCACAGTCACTGAGCCTGCGCATCTGTAGCCTGTTCTCCGCAACAGGAGAGGCCGCGATGGTGAGGGGCCCGCGCACGGCGATGAAGAGTGGCCCCCACTTGCCACAACTAGAGAGAGCCCTCACACAGAAACGAAGACCCAACACAGCCAAAATAAATAAATAAATAAATTTATATTTAAAGTAGGGGTTGCTGATCTAAGCATCATCAGTGCTATGACTTTTGTATACTTGTTAGTGATTATTCCTGTTTCATGTTCAACATCATGAAAACCTTTTAAACCTGTGTGGTTTTGAAGATAGGGGTACAAGAACAGCAGATAATGTTAAGATATGATGGGGAAAGTTAAAAACAAGTACTGAAAGGAAAAGATTTTTATTTTCCAAATTTAGGAGGTATTGAATTTAGATAAATGGATTTACGTTGCTACAAATGATCAGGTATGGAGCAAACAGTGAACGGTGAATTATATAAACACTCCTTGGCATTAACTGGGGAGAGATGCTGTTAAATCCTCTTGTACTCCATTATTAAGATAATACATGCTTTCAACATATCAAAAATATAGAAAATGTAAAGATTATAAAAATTACCAGTAATATCATGACTGAAATATCAGTAACAGCTGCTTGTTACTTGTGAACCGGTTGATGTCAAGTTCACAGTTTGAAATTGGCAAAGGCAGAAGTATTTACACCACAGAAACAGACAAATGCTATAAACCAACTCCCTCACTTCTACCCCAGATAAGTAGTTAAATTTTTACTAGCAAAGTATTGAGCCCATCTGAAGTATATGTGTATTTCCCCCCAAATTTAGATAATGCTATAATGCAGTTTTGAAAGTGCAAATGTATATCAGACCGAAAGTATATTCTGAGAAATATCTTGGGAAATTAACAGGAGCATCCCTTTCACATATTGAGTGCAGGGGGAGCAAGGACCTCAAGGCTTCCCAGGGCCAAAGGGCATGACAGGCCATGGCCTCCCTGGCAGGAAGGTAAGTATTTCAGGACCTAAGAGAAATGCTTAGGTTTAGGATCTCAATAGTTTAACTTGAACTCTGGAAGAGCTCTCATGCACTTGACACTCTTCTCCTTACAAAGCTCAGAGGAAAAAATCCATTTCAGAGTGAATCCTTATGCATTTCTTTTCCTAACTACAAACGTGTTCACTTTATGAAATCTCATTTTCTTCAAACTCAAAAGCCAGCTGATAAGGAATAAATCCTTACAAAGTACCATGAAGAAGATACCAGATAACTCAGGTGTTAACCTGTATAACAGTTGAAGTTCCTAAAGGCAGTGAGCTAATCGGATGGCATCTCATGGTCTCCTCACCTTGAGGTCCCGAGTTGATCATGAATTAGATTATGGTACCTGGGGGGATGTAAATAAAATGCCCCCCCATTTTTTTCATATAGTATATTCATATCAACAAGAACCACAGGTCTTCAAGAGGTACCACAGTTGCAAAGAAATAAAACTTTAGGGTTCTTCTTATTTGGCATTAATATTCACATTCTAAGCTTATCTTTTCATTGTATTATAAAGGGAGACCATGGAGAACGGGGCAATGTGGGAAAGAAAGGGGATAAAGGGGAAATTGGAGATCCCGGACCCCAAGGAAAACAGGCAGGAAGTGATTTTTAACATCTTATGGTAATTGTACACAGTAACTGCTTCCAACCTACATTGACTGTTACTCTTCTTCCACTAAGTAGGGGTTACAAGGACCAAGAGGAGACAGAGGACTGACAGTGAGTATCAATCCTGGAAGGTAATTGAGGGGTTTGTGCTCACAAAATGATTGCATTTGTGTTTTAGCTTTAGAAGTGACTTCTTTTGACACAGAATTAGTGCTGACATAGATGCAGGAGGTAATTGAACCCGAATGTGAGGGAGACATCACACCCAGCGCCCTTATCCAGCCTTGTGGTAGAGATATAATTGCCCACCCCCCGGTAGAAAGGTTAACAAGGAGGTGAACTGTTTAAAAGAAGCCAAATGAGCAAGGGACTTTTTATTGTACATGAGCCTTCTTCACATGTCAGCACAGGGGCTCTTTTTTTCCTGAACTAGTTCCTTTAAGAAGTGCTCTGAGGAGAACAGCAATCACAAAATCGGGATTACTTTTATGTACTGATTCATTTATTCAACAAATATTTGTGATGATGTACAAACTTTCCCTGTTCTTCTCTCTTTTGTTCTCTTTTGTTTGCACCACTACAAACAAAAAGCTGACACCTGAAAGTCCCACAGGATGGGAAAGTTCTAGAATTTCTATAGCAAAATCTACTTCTTCTTTTCTAACTTTGAGACACTACATCTCCTGGAGTTGAGGAGAAATAGGGACCTTCTCTTCCCCCCCCCTCCTTTTTTTTAATTGGGGTATAGTTGTTTTACAATGTTGTGTTAGTTTCTACTGTACAGCGAAGTGAATCAGCCATATGTATACATATATCCCCTCTTTTTTGGATTTTCTTCCCATTTAGATCACCACAGAGCACTAAGTAGGCTTTTTCCCTTTTTGATTCTTTGGTGGGTCATGGTCTGGGGGTGTTGACCTTATGTATAGTGCCAGGAAAACCCAGGGGTGGGAGTTCAAGTGATGAAGGCGAGAGCTGGACATGTGACAAACAGAACTGTGCATGGTTTTAGGGCCCATCTGCCTTTTTCTCTTTGTTGTTCCCCACCAGAAGTCAGACCCTCCCCAGATGCCTACGGAGGATGAAGTAGCTATATATGCAGCAATTTCTCCCTAAAAGTAGCAGAGGAGGGTGTATGTAAAATGCCCAGAGGAATGTTTCCCATAGGTTTATACCCTCCCTCCTGTCCCAACATGGAGAGGGCAACTGGTTTCCTTCATCCATGCAGTTGTTCATTCACTTCACCAACGTTTATTGGGCACCTACCCTGGGTCAGGGTCTGAGACAGGCACTGGGGGAATAGTTGAGAGTAAGAGACTATGTCTCTGGACTCAAGGAGCTCACAGCCTAACGGGAGAGAAAGACAAAGGACGTTCACCTATAGTTTGATAAATGCTGTGATAGAAGTGATATGTGGGTCCAGAGCAGACAAAATCAGGTATGGTTTGATGCAAATTCTCTTTTCCTTCACTCTTCCCTTTTTGTAGCATTCAGAAAGCCAAGGTCAGCATTAAATGAGATTCTAATATGCGACAGGCTCCTTCATATCAATACCGCCCTGACCCAGTACTGCAGGGTGCCTGGGGGGGGGCGCATGTAAAGTACGGCCCCCACTCTGGACCCCTGGACTTCTAGTCCTTCTCCAGGTACACCCCTTCCCCCAGGTGAGGAGCGACCACCCTGAGCGCACACCCCCCTCTGTACTGCGCTCTGGATACACAGGATCTCAGGATTGCCCCAAATGGCCCCAAGTTTGGAAGCTGACAGCACTGGCCTGTATGCGCGAGGTGGCCAAGGGGCAGGCATCTGGGGGGATTTGACAGAGCTTGCATTCACCTCATAAGTGCTGGCTAAGGCCCGGTACAGCACAGGGCTGGTGGGGAGAGGGTGCAGGGAGAAGGGGACAGGCTATAAGCCGCAGCCCCCTCTCGCCCAGAACCCACATGAATCCGCATGACAGCCCATGAGGTAGGTAGTAGTGTCTTCCCTCCAGATGAAGGCACGCCAAGTCACGCAGAAAGCTTGAACGATACGCCCCAAGACACCTCAATAACAAGTAACAGAGCCCTTAGAGCCAAAGTTGGCTTGTCTGATGCCAAATCCCGGCTGCTCCCCCATGAAGGCTGTTCTTGGAAGGCATCTTTCCTCTCCCCACCCCCATTCTCTCCCTGATCAAATATATTCCCAAACGCTCTCAGTGGCAGATTCAGCCCAGAATAACAAAGTCCTCTTTTAAGAGGCAAATACCATCGATGGAGTTCAAGTTTTTAATCATTCACACCAAATTGCTTCAAACAGACTGTTTCTCCGTGTATCCCTTAAATGTCAGTGTTTCCCAGTGTCTGCCCTCAGTCTTTTCTTCCCAGTCTTCAAACCCTCAGGGAGGGACAGCTATCAAAGTCAGGGGGATGTACAGTTCAAAAAGGCTAATTTAATATTAAAGTTGTATGGAGAATGAAAAAATATTTTTATATTATAAATATAGAAAAGGATATGTTTGACAAAAGGGGGTAGGGAGGGGTTAAAAAAGGCGGAGAAGCTCTGCTCCACGCAATCTCGTCTGCCATCCCTGTTTCAACAGCCAACTGTACACTGGCATTTCTTAAATCTGCCTCCAGCTTGAACCCCTCTCCTGAGCGCCAGACCTCACATCCTACTGCCTACTGGACATCACCAGCTGGGTGTCCCACAGGTGCCTCAAACCCAGCCAGAATCAAGCTGAACCAGTGATCTTCATTAGCTTCAACCTGCCCCTGTTCCCTCCCTCTCTATCTCAAAGAGCGGCACCGTTATCATTTGCCTCCTAGACTCCTTTCCCTCATCCTTCCTTCCAATTACTCACCAACCCCCTTCATCTCCTTTTGAAATGTCCCTCCAGGTCATTCCTTCCCATCCATCAATACCACCACGGCTTTCTAGTGTTATCTTCTTTGCCTGAACTATACAGGAACCTCAGACCCCTCCACTGGCTGCCACAATCACCTTTCTTCTCTGCTACGGACCATGTCTCTTCTCAGTGCTCAGGATACGTCCACACTCCTCAGTATGACACAAAGGCTTTCTAAAGTCCATCTGTCTTTCACATTTCCTGTCATTCTTTCAGTCACATTCCCTGAGTCACAAGTTTAATCAAGTACTCCAGTGCACTGAACTTTGTGTGTTCCATCCCCTGCCTGGAAAGCTCTTCCTCCTCCTCTCCCCACCCCACCCCGGTCAGAGTCTGCCTAACCTCCCTGGACCACGGGCCCACAACCACTCTCCCACCCCTGGTATTCCTGGCAGACCAGCGTGGTTCTTTAGCTCCAAGCCAATAGAATAGTACTTATAAAAGTATTTATTTATTTGCCTACTTCTTACTAGACTCATGTAAACATGAGTCCTTTGAGGGGTATAAACTTGATGCCTTCATCATTGGCACTGAGTAGCCAATGTGGTCATTCAGCAATTTTAATGGAAAGGGTGAAACTATTCCAGTGACTTAAAAGCAAAGAATACAAGGAAAAGATTTATATATATATATATATATATATATATATATATACACACACACACACACACACACACACACACACACACATATATATATATGACTACTTAAAGCATATTAGACCTGGTTATGCCATAAAAGCACAGTGAAAAGAATTAAAATGCAACCTTGATATATAAATTGCTCTTACAAGTCAAGAAAAGACAAACATTCTAATAGAAAAAAACGGACAAAGGACAAAGGCTGTGTGTGCATAAGAGAATACAACTTGGAAACATACATATAAAATTCAGCCTCACAAATAGTGAGTGTAATTTAAAACAATGAGATATTTTGCTCTATCAAGTGGCAAAGATTATATAATAATAATAATAACCAGTGTTGTGTCTCTAAAACAAAACGGGTTTTCTTATATACTGCTGTTAGAGGCGTCAGTTACTACAACTTTTCTGGAGGATTGTAAGGCAGTCTGCATCAAGAACCTTAAAATGGCCATGCATCTGACTTCAGTAATCAAGTTTTTCAGAATACTTAATAATATGGGAAATTAATTACTACATAATGTTAAGTGAAAAACTATAATCGTAAAACTTAGTGTAAAGTATTTTCTCCACTTGTAAAAAATTAAACACAAGTATATTAAATACATAACATTTCCCCTTCCTAGATAACAAGATAAATATATTAATAGACATTTCCCCTTTCCAGACATACTCTAGTTTCAGATTTATTAAATGTCTCTCTAAATGTGGAAAAGCATGACAAAGCCTAAAAAAAAAAAAAAAAGATAACTGTTGACTCCTTCATTTCCTATAATTTTTAAAATCTCACATTGGGAATTCCTTTTGTATAGCCACTTGTAATCATTGGCTTTTACTCAATTTACAGAAAAAAAAATTAAATTAAAATGCCCTGAATATTCTCTGTACATGCTTCTGTTAAGCCATGTTACCGTCTATGTCACCTTCACCTCACTTCTGTCATTATAGGTTTTCTCCTTTAAAACTTTACTTTTGCAGCTGTTACACTGTATCTTCTTCGAACAGGTCCACTGCTCTTTCCAGTTGAGATTTTCTGGGCTTCTGCTTCTCTCATCTGTTAAGTTAATCATCCCTGTCAGCTTCATGTCTTTGGCAGATGCAGAATCCTGACTTCTCCAGTCTCATCCCATGGCATTTGTAAACATGCCATGCAGGGCAGGATGCTGGCAGATTGATTCCTAGTACCCAGCTCATCTCAGGCCCTTCTGATGGAGCTGGTGAGCAGCGGGGCCTGGAAGGAGCATCCAGGAACCCAGCGAGGTTTCATGGAAGAGCCCAAGTGAGAGTATTAGGAAACTGGAGAGAAGACTTGCAAATCTGGGGATTGGTACAGAAAAAAAGGAGGAAATACAGCATTGGATGAGATCTCTTTTGGCCCTGGTGCTTGTCCTGGTTTGTCAGCACATGTGGGTTAAACCGTGTAACTGAAAGCATGCATTGCCCACACCATTATTGTCCTCAGAATCTGCAGGGGATTGGTTCCCAGACACGCCCACCACGCCCAACCCAGTAGGTACCAAAATCCGTGGATGCTCAAGTCCCGCATATAAAATGGCACAGTACAGTCAGCCCTCCGTATCACGGATGCAGAACCCATGGCTATGGGGGGCCGACTGTAGGTAGTACATCTTTTGTGGCGCCAGACCCTGTGTGTGAGTTACCTCATTTAATCCCACCACATCCCTGAGACACAGACACTGTTAGGTCACTTCATGCCCAAGGTCACACAGCTGATAAATACTGGAGCTGCAATTTGAACTCCAAGTCTGAGTTATTACATTTCACAGCTCAAACACATTTCAATTCTGATATATTATAGCCAACTTTTAACCTCTGTGCTATGTATTTTTTATTTATTTAATTTATTTATTTTTGGCTGTGCTGGGTCTTCGTTGCTGTGCACGGGCTTTCTCTAGTTGTGGCAAGCGGGGGCTACTCTTCATTGTGGTGCGTGGGCTTCTCATTGCGGTGGCTTCTCTTGTTGCAGAGCATGAGCTCTAGGCATGCGGGCTTCAGTAGTTGTGGCTCACAGGCTCAGTAGTTGTGGCTCGTGGGCTCTAGAGCACAGACTTAGTACTTGTGGAGCACGGGCTTAGCTGCTCCACAGCATGTGGGATCTTCCCGGACCAGGGCTTGAACCTGTGTCCCCTGCATTGGCAGGCGGATTCTTAACCACTGTGCCACCAGGGAAGCCCCTGTGCTATGTATTTTATTTGCAGTGGAAGGATTAAGTCAAATAGCCCAATGCTGATTATAATAACACATACCTTTCATGACTATAGGAAGAAATATGGTCACACAATTAATACATTTTCCTCTTTTCCTCCAGAAAGAAGAAATCATTAAGCTTATTTTTGAAATATGTGGTAAGATTTGACGACCAAGAAAAAACCCATCACTTTAAAGTACCAACCCCACTATGTTCTGTGTTGTCAAGATAATGTGCTCGGGCTTCCCTGCTGGCGCAGTGGTTGAGAATCTGCCTGCTAATGCAGGGGACACGGGTTCGAGCCCTGGTCTGGGAAGATCCCACATGCCACGGAGTGGCTGGGCCCGTGAGCCACAACTACTGAGCCTGCGCGTCTGGAGCCTGTGCCCCGCAACGGGAGGGGCCGCGATAGTGAAAGGCCCGCGCACCGCGATGAAGAGTGGCCCCCGCACCGCGATGAAGAGTGGCCCCCGCTTGCCGCAACTGGAGAAAGCCCTCGCACGAACCGAAGACCCAACACAGCCAAAAATAAATAAACAAATAAATAAAGTAGCTATAAGAACACATAAAATGCCAGACAGGCAAAAGAAATCTAAGGGAACTGGCACTAAAGTTAACAAAAAAAAAAAAAAAAAAAAAAAAAAAAAAAAAAAGATAATGTGCTCACCCAGAATATGTATACTGTACAGCTCGTGGGAAAGTTTCAAGCTCATTTTCAGTTTCAGTGGGAAACTGAAAGGAAGCAGTGTGAGGGGATGTGGGAATCCTGATTTAGGAAAAGAAAGTCACTTTCGCAGGGTAGTTAAGAAGCGTGAAGATACAGGCGTCGGGTCTGTGGGCAGCCAGGCCTTTTGTTAGCACAGAGCTCATTTGTATTCAGTGACATTTACCTGAGCCTGAGAAGGAAAGAACAACAAAGGAAGCAGGACTACAGGGCCCTAACTGGTGTTTGAATCCAGCCTAGCTGGTGACGATAATGTCTGTGTTTTTCCTGAAGCAAAAAGTCTTTCTAAATTGAGTTTTGAGCCCTACGTCTAGAGTGCCTACCACTTCAGAGGCAAAAGGACAGGGTCCAGAGGTCATCTTGTGTCACAACTCTATCTAAATGCTTCTATGGCGAAATAGACTTAAAACAGAGTTACCAGAACAAGGAAGTCAAGCAAAAAGACTAGCCAAAAGGCAAGCAATTAATGGATAATGAAGGTAACTTCTGTGTTCAAATCAGACAGAGGCAGGAATATCATTATCCTTCCATACAGAGAACCCCAGAACTGACTTGTCCCCCAAAAGACTTCTGGACCTTAAGAAGCAGCCTGGGACTCTCTATGGTGACAGGCCGATTTAGACATTGCTTCTGAGTTCTAGAAGCACTGTAAAATAGCAGTCAGTTTCCTGATGATTTATCGTGGCAGGGCTGTTGGCCAACATGAGGATATGAATACACCAGTGGAACCCTGATAATTTTTATTGCCAAGGAACTCTGGCAACTGCTTTGAATGATAAACCCTAAATAGAAGTTGTTTACTGACCAGTGTTCTGAGATCATTTCCCTGAAAGAGTTTCACAGTATGGATGGACTGCTGGCCTCCTTGATAAGATGGGAGCCACCTTAGTGGTCAGTAAGGGCGTGACTGGGGACATAAACCAGAGTAGCTAGGGGCCGCTACTCTTGAGTCCAGTTAAAGACCTGAATCTTTCCCCCACGATTAAAAAGTTTCATCCCATTACTTTACCCATTGGCCACGCCAATGAGCAAGTATTCATTTTCACATAAGGATATGGTTGAAGACTGAAATATTAGCATTCAGATTCCGATTAAATACAAATGGTCGGATGATAAAGGGCAAATTTAGGATGGTGGTTATCTCTTATGGAGGAGGGAAATGGAATCAGGAAGGCATACGCAGGGATGCCGAATCTTTTAAAAATACTATTTTATTTTTTAATCTTAGAAATTGGCTAGCTGTTTATTGTTTTATCCTCTACAGCATTTTGGTTTTTTGTGGGGGAGTTTTTTTTTTTTTTTGCAATATATCATTTTTTTAAAAAGTCAGGTATAGAAACCAGAAGGGAGACAATCGTCAGCTGTGTTCACGGTCACAGAAAAGGAAGGTTACAATCCAGTCCTGGGTTCATCCTTGCCCCTCTCCCCCCACCCCCCACCCATCTGATATCAATCAGTGATGTTTTAATTTTCATCCCCGCTGTGTTTCTATGTCAACATTCGTGTTTCAGGTGTGGGCGTAAATGCAGAGAGGCACCGCTAGAGCTGCTGTTTGTGATCGACAGCTCAGAAAGTGTGGGACCGGAGAACTTCCCGATTATCAAAGACTTTGTGAAGACTCTGACCGACAGAGTTGCACTGGACCTTGCCATGGCCCGCGTAGGCGTAATCAACTATAGCCATAAGGTGGAGGAGGTGGCTCATTTGACACAGTTCTCCAGCAAGGACGACCTCAAGCGGGCCGTGGACAGCATGAAGTATCTGGGAGAAGGCACCTACACAACCATAGCTCTCCGTGCCGCCAACCGCATGTTCGAAGCCGCAAGGCTGGGTGTGAAGAAGGTGGCCTTGGTCATCACTGATGAGCAGACAGACACCCGAGATGAAAAGGATCTGACAGAGGTGGTGAAGGATGTCAGTGACATCGATGTGGAAATATTTGTGATTGAGGTGGCGAAGAGAAATGACCCCAACTTCGAGATGTTCCACAGAGAAATGAATCTAATTGCTACCGACCCAGACAGTGAGCACGTTTATCTATTTGATGACTTTGTTACCCTTCAAGGTAAGACTCAGCTCCAGGGGAAAGGAATCGACACTGTCCTTCCAAGTACCACATCACTGGATTATCCTGACCAAAAATGAAAATCAGGAGGCTAATGAGGCGTATACTGGCATTAAACTGTAACACAGAAACTCTGGAAGACAAAGACGTTTAATATTTCATTCAGGGAGTGCAATCCCTTGTCTTGACTCATTTGTAATAAGTGCTGAGTTGGCCTTGGAGTTGCTTAACTCGGGTATGTGCAATCAAAGGACTAAAAAGAAAGGACAGGATTTGGGGGCATTGCTAAGATTAGTTCATGTTCTAAAAGTTACCTAACTTGGATAAGAGATGGAGCAAGCCAGCAGCAAGACAGAAAATATCCACAGAATCAAAATGAGTTACGAAGTGCAGAATGAGTGGAGAACAGGGATGTAATCTAAAGAGATGAGAGACACGGTAACTGGGATTACTCTCGTCTATTCTCTGTTCTCTGTTCCTATGAAAACAGATAACGAAGAGTAAACAAGTTGACGTCAGGAGTTTATCTTAAAGAACAACATGGTGAGTATTCCTCATACACTCAGTGCTGCTCTGATGGCTTTCCCTATGCTGCTTCACCCTTCACGTGAACTGACGTTTCCTGACGAGCCATGCTAAGACACTGACTCACCGTGATTCAGGTGTGACCAGCATCACTTTACAATGAAACATTCCAGTTCTTTGGAAACTGATAACACATTCTGGCAGGGCCCACACCCAGAAAGCTTGTGAAATAAGTAAAACTTATACTTAATGTGTTTGCAGGCCTCAGTTTGACCCCATCTTTCCTTCTCCACTCATCCGGGAGCAGGGCCTGACAAGGCCTCATGCTGTTCCCAGCCTACTCCAAGTACCAGCACGTCTGGCCCTAAGGAGAGCGGACCACGCTCAGAACCTTCCCACTTTCCCTCTTTCTCCAGACCTTTCTAACCCGGGGTCCCATTTCCTTAACACCCTATCGGGTGACTGGTCTATTCAATCTCACTGGGCTGTTAATGTGTTAGAACGGCCAGAAATATTACACATTTCAGAGACATGTTATATTTTAATAATTGAAGAGCTTTATCATCTTAATCAAAGGAGTTACTAATATGTTCTCGGCAATGAGGGATATATTTTTGGACTGGCTGGCTTTTTGCAATTCCCAAAACCAGAGGTAATTGCCTGTTAAACTTATTATGCATTAGACTTGCCCCTTCCACAGAGTAGTTCACAGATAACAGACAGACACTTTGGATAACAAGCATGTAAGTCATTCTTTTGCCTATTTGGGCCATCGACTATTATTAAATTAAATTAAATAATTAAATTATTTTAGATGGCCTCTTACAGATGAGGTAAAAATGTGGTAAAACTTCATTCCCCTAGTGGTTGACTTCAGGTGATGGGGAAGTGTCTGTTTACTTTAAGGAGAGTGCAAACGGTCTCTTTAAACAGATTTTGAGTAATGTTTCATTGCTCCTCCTGTTCCCTTTTCTACTTCTCTTTTAAAAGATAGATACCCTGAAGCAAAAATTGTTTAAAAAAAGTTGTGAGGATTTTGAATCCTACCTCTTTCACATTTTGGGTTCACCACTGCTTCAACCTGGATTTGGGATATCGGGGCAAGAACTCACTGAATCTGCTCCAGAACCCCAGAAAGAAATTTCTGAGTCCGTAAGTAACTGTCTTGCTTAATTTGTGAGCCTAAAATCGTGTATTCAGTCTGTTTTACATCAAAGACAATCTTGCCCCACGCTGTCAAGAATCAACTGCGGTATGGATATTTTCAGGTCTTTGGCTCTAAATAGTAGGCTTTTGTCTCCAGATTTCTAGTTCTGAAATAGCTCTGGGGCTTATGAGCTTGAATATGAGATTTTTTAATATTTCCATATTTTATAATTATTTATTAAATGTTACAAATAATATTTTCATATTATATCCCTGCCACCACCAAAAGTAATCGTGTACATTAGAACAGATTAATACTATACTATTTGCATCACCCCCTTGCCACATTTGCAGATCTTTCTGTATGGGGTCACAATTCTCCCTCATCCGTCTGTGTATCCCCTCCCCACTTTGCACCCTCTCAAGTTTCTTCCAAGTGCACACATGCTCAGCCTGCACTCTCCCACCTTCCAATCCACGCTCTTGTTCATTTAGCTTCCCCCGCCTGTGCCCAGAGTGGGGACAGGGAGGGAAACTATGCATGCATATCGCACAAGGTGGGTGCTTCGTTTCAGAGCCCCCCAATCACCTGTGCATGAGAGAACTACCTCCTGAATGTATTGAGACAAATGTGATCGTCCTTAGAGCAAGCTTCTGGGAACTGACTTCAGCCCATCAGGTCACAAGCAACTGTTAGTTTCTTTTAGGTGAAAACTGGAGAGCCTCTCATAGTTACTGGTAAGTGAGTGCTGTACTCTCTTCCCCACCAAGTTACAACTAAAGCAGCTGTGGACTGATGTTCACTACATGTATGGACATCGTCTAGCAAGCAGGCACACAGCAGTGTCCCTATTTTGTAAGCTCAGTGAAGCCCCTGTGCTGTCCTTTTATGAAGTCTTCATAGACATGAAAGAGTCATTTTGAGCCAGTGCAACAATACTCAAGCATCAGGATTCAGCTAACTGTATAGTTGGACTAAGGCCCTGAGAAACCTCCAGATCAGTAGGTGGATGCAGAACCATTCAGGAGTCAGGCCTAGGATGCCATTCCTATGGGGACAGATTACAGGACTCACAAGATTTTTATATTATGTTCAAAAAAGGACAGAAAGGCCTCTAATATATTTCTATTTGATTAAATACGAGCCGACTTCGAGATGGGACATTCCAGTTAGGGCAACAGACTGCCCCTGGATTGTAGATTGAAATTAACACACGCATTTATATCACATGGTCTATATCAGGGGGTCAACAAACCCTTTCTGTAAAGGGCCACAGAGTAAAGATTTTGGGTTTTGCAGGCCATTTGATCTCTGTTGCCATGACTCAACTCTGCCTTTGAAATGCAAAAGCAGCCATAGCCAGTACTTCAATGAATATACATGGCTGTGTTCAGATAAAACTTATTTCCCAAAACAGGTGAAGACTCAGATTTGGCCCATGGGGATTTGCCAACTCTGGTTTTTACTGAGCATTCTAAAGTAAATTACAGACAGTAATGTACACAGCCCATCTCCTCCTGCTTGTGTGAGTTATCCCTTTGTTCTTCCCTTAGTCAACCCATGTCCCTTTCTAAAAGCTTCCTACACAAGAGCAAACTCAGGTTTCATCCAGCAAGTGGTGCCTAAACGGAGCTCTCCTCATAATCAATGAATTCCCGCGGCATGTATTGATCATTTACTGCAGTGCTCAGGGGTGGCTCTTGGGACACAGTTCCTGCCCAGGAGAAGTCCACGGTCTCTCAGTGAACGGATAAGTACAAGAGGTATTAAGAACTTCAGCAGAGCTATGGACAAAGCTCAAGAGACGGTGCAGTTAAGTTCAGGGCAGAGTAATGGAAGCCTTTACAGAGGACGTGGTGTTGAGCTGAGTTTTAAGACTAAGTAAGTGTTTTTCAAGGCAAGAGTAGGGGGAAGCGTATTTCCAAGAAAGGGGAACATGTGGGGGCAAAGGGGAAATCCAAAGGGAATGGCATTTTAAGAAATGAGGACAAGCTCAGTCTAACTGGAGCCGAAGGTGTATCTGGCAGAAGGGCGAGAGTTAAAACTGGACAAATAATTTGAGGACTAATTATAAATGGCTTCATGTGTCAAGCTAAGGAGCTTGAACTTCATCCATAGGCCAGGCAACCAGGAGAAAGCAGGAGAGTCTTAAAAGCAAGGGTCGTATGGTCACATTTGGTTGCACTATGAAAGATAAATAGAAGGAGGAGGGGGAGAGGAGACTGGAGGTGGGATAAGAGGAGTAATGGTCCAGGTGAGAGATGATGAGGCCTTAAACTAAGGCAGGGGCCATTGGAATAAAGGGACATATGGATTGGAAAGCCATTTCTGGGGTAGAATGAACAGGATTTAGTGACTGAATGGATTGGAGGTTAGGGAGAGGGTTTGGGGAGGACGGTTGTATTTCTAGCTTGGAGATGGGGTGAACTGAAACACCATCCACTGAGATGGAGAATATAGGAGGCAGGGTAGGGTTCTTTGAAGGAAAATAATGGGCTTATTTTGTACGGAGGTGGCTGAGGGACATCCAAAGCAACGGCACAGAATGAGACAAGAGCCTGTGCCTCTGGTGTCATGACGCAGGAAGTTAGATGCCCTGAGAGAAAAGTGATGTTAACAGGTTATGACAGAGGAATCATTCTAGTAGCTGGGGAGGGGGGAGGGCATAAGAAGAGGACATCCAAAATAGTTTAGATTTGTAACACCAAGAGTCACAGGGTGGGTATCAGTTGGCTCTCCCTAGGGGCCCTCTGACTGAGATAGTGGGAGCTTGTAATGAACTTGAACTTGGATAGTCCCTCTTGTCTCTACACCTTCTCACCCTGTCTCTCTTTGCACAAGCACCGAAGAGTGAATTTTTAAAAATGAATGATCCTAATAGATATTTAGTCTGAACAAACATATATGCATTTATATTCACATTTTAGATCGGTCGTATGTATATATAATGTATACACACACATAAATACAAAAACATATGTATGTATCTGTCCATGCACACCCACCTTTATCTAAAAGTATAATTATAGTATCAAAATACCTAACATAACATGAATCTGTCAAAACCTTTCAATCCTCAGATTGTTCCCAAGCCTACCCTAGGCAATACTGCAAAATAAATAAACAATCTCAGAAGCCCTGTTTCCCTTTTTGCGTCTCTATTTCCTCTCTGTTGTCTCTTCTATCACTCCTTAAGACACCTAGCTCTGTATTCCTTCTTCCTCTCCTTTCTATCAAAATCTGTTTTTAGGGGAAAATCTGATATCAGTTATTACACTTTTGTGAGAAATCTAAGCCAATGGGTTGATTTAAGTCAAGAAGGATGTGCATTTGAACTATTTTATCTAGTTGTGGAATGAACATGATGTACACTGTACATCTACAAACAGATGTATTGGGAAATATGGAAAGCAGAAGGATTTCCCAGGTTCCGCTAAATTCATAATGCTTTGGCAATCCCAGCTCTGTTGCCTTTTCAGGCCAGTCTTGAGAAGCTAAACGTGTACATCCATTCTATTCTGCCTCTTTCCTGAAATCTCAGGATAGTTTATACTTTCTTCTGGAATTTATCACATTTTAACATTGTTAATACTTATTTTTGTATGTACCTTAACTTTCCTAATGGATTTAAATTCCTTGAGGACATCTGTGTCT
The DNA here is from genome assembly GCF_009873245.2 of Balaenoptera musculus. Taxonomy (NCBI): domain Eukaryota; kingdom Metazoa; phylum Chordata; class Mammalia; order Artiodactyla; family Balaenopteridae; genus Balaenoptera; species Balaenoptera musculus. The sequence goes on along the minus strand of NC_045793.1, from coordinate 62,290,646 downwards.
AATTAAACTTTGTGTCTCTCAGGACCTAAAACTGTGCTTCATTTTGCACACAGTAGATGCTCAATAAATACTTATGGACCAAACCAAGGCTATACCAACTGTTAGAAAAAGAAATCTGAAGATTTCCTTCCGTGAAAGGCATCAACTATACTATCATTAACAAGATTGTATACATAAAAAAATCCTTATCTTTTATGGGACTAACAATGTTGGTACTTGATGTTCCTTTATTCATTCTGGGTGTGGCCAGTTGGGGAAAGATTTCCCAGATATAAATGGGAAGAGGGCAATTAAATCAAGTAAACATTTAATCAGACCAAGTGGCTATATCCAGTAACAGCCCATTAGGCAAATGAGTATATGGATTTCATGTATGAAGTCACTTTTTGTCATTCTAAATGTATTCATAATTAATGTCAATGCAAAGAGTGTTTATTCACTGAAGCCAGTTTCTTGTAAAAGTATTGCAGATTTCTTCCCCCCTTGAAAGAGCAGAAAGGAAAGAAGCCCTGTCTACCCTTTCCATAAAGGTGCTTTTTTGTATTATGAAAAATTGTCCCCAGATTGCAAATAACTTAGATAACTGGCAGCAGAGATTTTTTTTCTCTCTGCAGAAAGGAGGCTGTGGGATTCCTATGAGGAGTGATTCCACAGCAACATAGTGAAGGTGACAGCCGAGCTGGTGTGGGAAGAGTCCCTCTGAGTAGCTCCTGCATGAGGTGGAGAGGCGTGGTGGAGGCCAAGGGGGAGCTCAGAGTCCCCTCCTTCTATTTAATATGGTCCTGATGTACAGTCCAATGCCAGCCTTAAGCCGAGCATGCATTTCTTCTATGGAAGAAATGGATGTTCTGTATAGATGTAAATTACAGAAAACTAACACAGCAGGCGGACTTTGCTGGCTGTCCTGCCCTCTCTTTGTCCATCCTCTCTTTTAGTGAGACCCTATCCCTGGTCCCCATTCCACTGGCCGCATTTCTCCCCTCCTTGCATTATCACACAAGCTGCTCAAAGATCTCCATCTCCATTTTCAGTTTTTCTATCTCTTCCATCTCTTACTCTCAATGCCCCACAACCCTTATGTGTTCTTACTCCATCTCAAGATCCATCTAAAGAGAGCCACTTGTGAAACCAGGGTTCCACTGGCAATTTCTTCGAGAACCGGAGCCCTAGGCAGGTTCTGCCTTGATAATGGAATTGGATGTGTCCCTTCATCCTCAGACGTGACCATGGGCTCTGTCCTCAACTCTGATGTGACACCTGCTTGTCCCCTACTGTGCTCTGAGGCCATTCCCTTCTGCCTCTTCCAAGACCAGGATCTTCCTTCCCTGTGATACCCTTTCCTGCCGACACTTCTGACTCTTTCTGTAGAGTCAGGAAATAGGCTTCAGGCTCTCCCATCTCAAAAATTCCCAAACCCTCTCTTAGTTTACATGTCCCTTTTGCTACTGTCCTATCTCTATGTTTGTATAATAAAGTTATTCCACAGGCCAGTCTCTGCTGTCTCTGCCCCTCACAACCACACATGCACCCTCACTCTCCTTCTCTCCATCTCCCTCTGGCTCTCACTGTTTCCTCACTTCTGTTCCCCTGGGAAACCCTCTGAAGTCAGGCTGCTGCCTCCAATATGCCCCTGAAGCTCAGCTGGAAAAGTCACCAACAACCCTTTGATTGCCAAATCCTTATTGCCATATTCTTACCTAATCTCTCTTTTGCATATATCACCGCGCCGCTGCTTATTTCTGATTTTGCAAGTCGTCTCTCTCCTTGTCCTTCTTCTGAGCATTCTTTCTCAATTGCTTTTGGGTTTTTTCTTTCTCTGTTTACCCCTTAACATTAAACTCAATTTTTCTGAGATTTGTCCTTAGCCTGCTTCTCTTCTTGTTCCATATCCTCTTTCTGAGTTCCAAAGCCACGTGTGCTAACTCTCAAATCTGCCCTCCCAATCCAGACCTTTCTCCTGGGTCCCAGATCCACATTTTGATTGTCTGTGCACATCTTCTTCTGGGCGCCCCGCAGGCATTCAACATGGAATACGTTCACCATGCTGATCCTCCAGATTTCCTTCCTAGGGGTGTGGTCCCTCCAACCAGCCGGGTACCTGGCGAGAAATCTAGGATACACCTGTAGCTCTGTTCTCACTGTATCGTCCCCACTTGTTGGTACTGTGGTCTTTGGTCTGTTCTTATCATCCCTCGATCTATGCTCTCAGTTCCTTTCTCCTCCTCAATACCTCTACTACTTTAGATCAGGGCCTCATCATTTCTTATCAGTATTTAATAATATGGTCTCAAAACTCTTATCCCGTCTCTCTTTTCTATATCCTCTTCAGCTTATCCATTACTTGCTGATAGTGTCATTTTATTTTTTTGCTCTTTTAAAAATAACATCATTGAATTATTTATCATATATATGATTCCATTTTGGCTGAATTTTCTTAAAAACCTGTCTTTAGTACTATGGCCTATGTTTTAACTTGGTACTGAGTATCCATGACAGATTAGGAAAGAGACACAAATATTTGAGTACATCTATATTCTCTCCTTATGTCATATTCAAGTAAAATTTTATAGGTTGCTCCATCATATTATACTCACTATTGAATGAAGTAGCCTATTCAAAGTCCATAATCAATACTTTCAAAATACATGGACTTTTTAAACTTTCAAAAGACTTGGGACTAAGCCTAATACTAGTTTATTTCCTCCACTGACACGAAAATTAAGTTGATTTCCTGAAATCAGACCTAATTATTTGTAAGTGGCCTTGACTAAGCCACATACACAGATATAGTTATATTGGTCAATACAATAATTTGTTTATAAAGTAGAATTAATACTTTCTCATTGTGGTAGTCAAAAAAACCTCAAATACTTCTTGATAAACTGCATAACAATGAATTATTAGTATTGCCAGGTGATGTGTCTGTGGAAGCCTCATATATTGCTAATCATAGACTTATTAGCCTTAGAATGTAAGATGTTCCTCTCTTAGGGAGAAGAAAAAAAATAACATATTGCAAAGTGATCAAGAAAAAATATCCCAGATCTGGAAGTCAGGAAACTTGGCTTGTAGTCTCAATGCTAAAGCTAAATCCTTTATTTCCTTGTCCCCAGAATTTATACTTTTCCTACTTTATTATTTCAGAGATTGGTATGCATCTGCTTAGTATGCTGTGGTCTTTTTATAAACTTAAAATTTATAGTGTATTTCACAGTGAATGACATCTTAGAAATGAGATCTGACAGCTGCCTGGCATTGGGTGAATCACCTGTTTCTTAAGGTTTCCATGTCCTCATTTGTAAAATAAGGGATTATTACCAGAAGATTCTTCCTTTTGTAAAAGTATGTGATTAGAACAGTCAAAAACCTTTACTGGGCAATGCCAGAATGGAGAACGTTATACTAATGTATGAGAGGGTTTAAACGGAATAAAATCTTGCAGTTTCCCTCTAGGAAAGTTGCAGGCGATCAGGGGAGGTGCAGCCCAAACTCAAGGTGTTCCTGACAGTCCTCAGCAACCTTAAATGCAAATGGAGAGCATTCAGCTTAAGTGCTTGAGCGCTGAGAGACCTGGCAAAGAAGTGTTATCATCTGGGAAGCGGCAATCAAGGTCAGAACCTGCGAAGCCAGGCACCTTGAAGGCCCTGGCAGTGCCCCAGCTGGCAGGAGCAGAATCCCCACAGCTGACTGGGAGAAACGTGGCCCTGCAGTGCTGGGAAAAGCTAAGTCTGAGCACATGGGCTAATACTCATGATCATCAGCACTCATCCAGGGAAGACGGGAGGTCAAGTTTAAAGAGCTTGTCTGCAATATATGCAAGGTTCTGGGTAATGAGTTATGAGGAAAATGTTCGGAAATCAGAAACCAAAGGACCTTCTAGAACTGTGTGGCACCTATTTAGTTATCCTCCTTTAAGTCATACACTCACGTTCTTGGATGCTGCTTGAAATCTGTTTTCTCCCCTTAAAGATCTGCTCTAAGGCTAGAAGGGACTGAGCATAACATATCTGCCTGTCCAGCTGCACAGAACAGCCCGGCCTCCAGGTGTCGGCCCCTCATGGCCTGGCTCCTCTGCTGTGTTTTACTGTGTGAGCCCTGCTCGGAGCTGGGGCCATTCGTCTCCTCCAAGGCAGGCCAATGTGGGGAGAGCAGAAGTGTGCAGAGCTGATAGGCAGCCTGTTGTGTTTAGGTTTAAGATTTATAAAAAAAAAAAAACAAAACAGAGAACACATATAGCAAACACTGGAGTGCCCACCACCCAGACATAACTGGTGTTTCCCTCTGTTCATCACTGGTTGCTTCAGATAAACTTAGAGTCCTTGCTATTCTCCTTCAGAGTCTCTTCCTCCTCCTCCTCCTCCTCCTCTCTCCAGAAGCAGCCACTATCATGAATTCGGTGTGTATTCTGCCAGTAAAGTTTGGGGCGGCTTATATCCCACTTTCAGAGTTGGAAGGTAGGTTTGGGGCTAATCCTTTCCTATTTTAAAATGATGACATTAAAGCCTAGAGGAGAGAATTCTCTGGGAGTCCAGTGGTTAGGACTGCTCACTGCTTCCACTTCAGGGGGAGCGGGTTCGATCGCTGGTCTGGGAACTAAGATTCCGCATGCTGTGTGGCATGGCCAATAAAATAATAAAGCCTAGAGGAATTGAATAATGAATCCAAAGTGTCCCCCTATCTCCCTCTCTCTCCCTCTTTCTGTCTTTCTCTCTGACCCATTCTGAATTTACCCAGTGGCAAATATTTCCTCCTCCACGCTATAAAGATTTTAAATAAAGAAGAAAAGGCAGGAAGGAAGAAGAAAAAGCAAGAGAGAGAAATGTGGCATGGCTTAATTTGTCTTATCAGGAAAGTGATATTTACACATGTGAAACCAGAAATGATTGAGAGGATAGGCTTACAGGTTAACTTCTGCATGGTCAGGGCCAAGTACGGAGCAGCAGAGGTACCATGCCCCTTCTGGAAGGGGGGCCTTAGTACTGACTCGGTCCCTGGGGAAGGTTCTGCTGCTGGGGACGAACTTTTCCTGGGCGGTGGTGGGAGGACTGACTCTGAGAGCCAGAGGCAGCGTGAGGAAGAGGAAGGAATGAAAGCGTAGCAGGGTGTGCTGGGAGGAGTGGGACGTGGGGTTACAAACATGGGGAGGAAGCAGACTGGTGGGGCTATAGGTAGATCAGTTGGAGGATTTTTGACCCATCAAACTTGATCTCTTTTTCCAATCATAATGTCTCATAAATGGTGATAGCTTAAGGGAAGACACTTACTGGTGAAAGTACACATTGGTAAAACTTTGTCTCACAAGGCTCAAATATGTGTGTTCTTTGACCAGAATGAGCAATGTGGTTTCTACAGAAAAAAAAAAAAGCAAGTAAATTAAATGTTAAAAAACGCTATTGTAGTTATGTATATTCTGTATTCAAAATGGTGTTATAGAGTCACAGTAAAATATATGGGAACATATTAAATTAAAAAAACCCAGAAAACCAAACATACAGTATATATTTTGTTAAAAAATATATATGCATATAGAAAAAAGACTGGGGAAAAAACCACCCGAGTATCAACAACAATTATTTCTGGGAGGTGGAATCACTTGTGATTTCTAGTTTCTTCCTGTTGCTTGTTCAGATTTTGTAAATTCCCTTCAATGAACATGTTTGCTTTTGTAATTAGAAAATTATAAAAATGGCAAACTATAATATATAATTATGTATTATGTAAACTATACATAATATAATTATATATTTGCTTAAATAAACTGAAATCTCATGGAGCCAAAAGATAAAATTATTCTCATTTATGAAAAAAAAAATTTCACTTGTTCTAGAACCTGAGGTATAATGTTCTAGTAGTCAAAATTCCCAAATAGGGCTTCCCTGGTGGCGCAGTGGTTAAGAATCCGCCTGCCAATGCAGGGGACACGGGTTCGAGCCCTGGTCCGGGAAGATCCTACATGCCACGGAGCAATTAAGCCCGTGCACCACAACTACTGAGCCCATGTGCCATAACTACTGAAGCCCACGCACCTAGAGCCTGCACTCCACAACAAGAGAAGCCACCGCAATGAGAAGCCCGGGCACCGCAATGAAGAGCAGCCCCCGCTTGCCACAACTAGAGAAAGCCTGCGCACGGCAACAAAGACCAAACAGAGCCATAAATAAATAAATAAATAAATTTATTTAAAAAAAATTCCCAAATAATGACGTGATTGAGAAAGAAAACATACACTCCTAAACTTACAAGAGGTAAAGAATGACTTATGAGACCTTAAGACTTGAACAAGATGGCTATTTAGAGGCTGAGTTAATTCCTTTAAGAGAACCATGCTGCCCAGTGAACTTCTGCAAAGGAATATTCTCACCTGACAGTATATCTCAAGTGTAGCCATAACGCCTGTTGTCTTTTTTATGTTTGATAAGCTACTCCTCAGTCAAGCTTTTCTTTTAACTTATTTTTTGCTTAAAATGAAATATGAGCAAGCAAAAAAACAAAACAAAACAGTATTTCTTTCCTGAAAAGGACATTTCTAATTTTGCCACTAACTTACCAATAATTTGCGGGAAGCTTTAGATTATTAATTATTAATTATTTGGAGCTTCAGATTCCTCCATAGAAAATGAAGTACTGATAAATGTTTCCTCTAAACTTAAAATTCTGTAGTTCTATGAATATAACAAAATTCATATTCAAATCATCATCTGTATATACAGGATCATTCTGAAAGAAAGAGGAATGCCAACTGACCCACAGATCTACCTCCATTTGTACCAAAAGATGTGTTTGGGGTTAATGAAACATCACTACTGTATTTGAATTGAGTGCCCTTTGTATAGGCTGATAACCAGACCAGTCCCAATGGAAATATTTGCTCTGATAATCATTTAATTATTGTAAAAATATACATAGATGAGTAATAGAGTTAGCTAGCTCTTCCACATTGTATGTGTGTGTGTGTGTGTGTGTGTGTGTGTACAGAATCAAAAGCAGTGGAACAGTTTAGATGGCAGAGAGCAGCTAATGATGACAGCTGGCTTTGGTCATAAGATGACAGGAACCACAGGTGAGGAAGCATCAAAAATGACTTTACCTAGTTCACAGATTTGCCTATTTAAATAAATAAACAAAAGCAAACAAACAAGAGAGGGCCTTGCGACGATAAATGACCACACTGTGCTAGGACTGAAATGAATTATCGATTCAACCTCATGTAGCTGGGGTCCAAGGAAAAAGAAAAAGAACTTAATTGGACCCATAAAAGATTGTCCTAGCTCCTGGCAACTGTAGTCAAGAATAACTGATGTGACTTTTTTTTAAGTTTTTAAGCCAAACACATTTTCTTCCTTGTTTCATTACATATCATAAATTTAGATGAAACTTGGAGATCTTAGTTCAGAAAACTTGCTTTTGATATTATAATCCTTTATCCCTTAGCTAGCATACATTTCTCAGAACTTCTTAGAAGCTAAGCATCCTGCAGCATTTGACATTTGCTGGGGTCCAGATAATAGGATGAGATGAGAAGTGACTGCTATTGTTTTTATTTTAACAGTATTATTGTCCTCTGTCACTTCAATTCCCAATCTCAACATTGGTGGAATTCATGGTAGATATTTTGGAATATATTAAGTTCTCTAGTTTTAGAAAACAGAGAGGAAAAGGCCATTAAAAAAAAAAAAGGTCAAAGAAATTATTGGTTATTTTCCCTCCTCATACAACTGACTAAGAAAAGGATGAAGATGAACTCCTCCCAAACTCACATCTTTTGTACCCTGCAGGTAGATCTCTCTGAAAGGCCCAGCACTACAGCATTTGTGCCTGGCAGTGGGAAAAATGTGTGTGACCACGAGGTGGTCAGAAAATCCATAACTTAGGTATTCAGGAACGTCTGACATAGGGGAGAGGCATCGTTTCGTGAGCTTTTACTGAAATAATTAATATTGAAGAATTGGGGAGAAACTTTTCTTTAAGTGTTCCCCAAAGCAAAGTAGCTTTTTTGACTTGATATCACCAGATTCAAAACTGTGAATTTTTTGTATAGGTCAGTGTCTCTGGAGCCCAGGACAAAGAGAATGAGCCTTCAGAGCCCACCTGGGCTGCCAGCCTTGCTGCCACTCCATCATCTGAGGCTGCCACCACCCAGGGGCCATTGCTCAGGTCCCCTGAGGATCAGGCAGAGGGTCTGGAAACCAGAGCTCAAAGTCCCATTTTGAACTCAGAGCGAGAAAAGTTTGTGCACAAAGGTAAGAGATTTCTGCCCATTAGCTTTTGTATCTATAATATCAAGAAGGCACAGAAAGGATGGTCTCTAAAATCTCATCCAGAGAGAACATGTTTTGACTCTAAACAGGGAGGACAAAAGACACTTTTCATTTTATTATATATAGAATTAGAAAACTGGCTGGTTGTTGGAACAAACTTGGTCAATCAAAAAATTTAAAGCTCTTATAGTGTTTATTGTTATTTTAAAATTTGAAAGCCTTTAGAGAGGATATTGCTCTCATGTTTGCAGTAGCTCTTACCACTCCCTATTGTCTTACATGAAGCCTTCACACATGTAGACATTTGAATTTTTGACCCCTGGTTGGAAGAAAGAAAAAGAAGCTAGAATCTAGATTCCAATTCATCAGCATATTTTCTATGGAGTTAATGTCTATAGAAATTAATCATTACATACACATTTGTGAAGAACATGCAAGAGAGACAACATCCTTGCCCAAAGCAGCTTAGATTGGCTTGATAACAATATACATTATTCAGTTATTGTTTTTAAAGAGTGGAGGTAGCGAGAATCCACTTGCTCCCTTCCATTTGGCCGAAAAGGTAAATTTAGAGGTCAGTTTTAGCAAATAAGTGAATTGAGACATAATCCAAATCTGGGGAAATGATTATGGCAGATGGAGAAAGGGCTTATTTTGCTATTGAGAAATGAAGCTTATGGCATGTAAACTGTCACACAGAACACAAGTGTCAGGCAGCAAGTATCTATTTGGTCTTTTTTGGGAATTTTCTCACCTTGGTATAAGTTCCTCAGTAAGAAATAATAATCAAGGCACTAAGGACAAACATGAAATAAAAAGGGATTTAACAAATAGCTTTATTGTTGAAACTCTAATTAGCTTTATTTTTTATTTTTTTGGATAGTGGAAGTGTTTCTGAAACATATTCGTAAACTGACATTAGAAGGTCATGTTTTTATTGTCCTGTAAAAGCTGATCTTTTGGGCTTCCCTGGTGGTGCAGTGGTTAAGAATCCGCCTGCCAATGCAGGGGACACAGGTTCGAGCCCTGGTCCGCGAAGATCCCACATGCTGTGGAGCAACTAAGCCCGGACGCCACAACTACTGAGCCTGTGCTCTAGAGCCCTGAGCCACAACTACTGAGCCCGCTTGCCACAACTACTGAAGCCCATGCACCTAGAGCACATGCTCTGCAACAAGAGAAGCCACCGCAATGAGAAGCCCAGGCACTGCAACGAAGAGTAGCCCACGCTCGCCGCAACTAGAGAAAGCCGCACACAGCAACAAAGAACCAAAGCAGCCAAAAGTAAATAAATAAAATAAATGAATTTATTTTTAAAAAAGCTGATCTTCTTAAAAGAAAATTGTGATATAAAGAGAGCCCTTCATGGAGGCAGCCATTGTTGGCGTGTATTCAAGTGGCAGCCCATGACCACCTTGCTGCATGACCCAGCCCAAGCTGAAGGAACATTCTGGCCCCACTCACTCCATGCTACAGCCTAGCACTAGATCTGGGGTGGCCACAAGTGAAACAAGTGAAAAGACAGGATCATGGGGTGCATCTGAGCCGAACTCTGTAAGCCCACGAGCACTACTTGCTTCAGCACTCCCCTCCTTTGGGGGCAAAGATCCCAGAGTGAGGAGAAGGAAAAACACACACTTTAAGGGAGAAGAGTCAGCTCAAGCCTGACCCTCGGGGCTTCCACTCCAGCAACTTGGGAGCAGACCCAAGGCCAGTGACAACCACTGAGCAGAGAGGACGTCCTGCCTCACACACAGCTCCAGCTCTAGCTCCTCCACCTCCAGCCCCATCCCCTACCAAGGTGACAGCTGCCAGCACACCCTGAGGAAAGACATGGCTGGCATCCACATCAAATCCAGCTCTCCTACCAAAGGCAGTGGGCACATGCACACAGCATAGGGACACTCCCACATAAGACCATCCCTTCCAAACCAAAATAGCTAACTGTTTCATCTAGGTTCATAGACACAGAGAAACTTAAGTGAAATGAAAAGGCAGAGGAACTACTCTCAACTGAAAGAGCAAAAGAGAAAACCCATGAAAAAACAATGAAACAGAAATAAGCAACTTACCAGATAAAGAATTCAAATCATTGGTAATAAAAATGCCAACTGAATTGGGAAGAGAAATGATCTAAACACAGATCATTTTAATAAGGAACTAGAAAATAGAAAGACCCAATCAAACATAGATAATTCAGTATCTGAGATAAAGAATACTCCAGAAGCAATGAATAGCAGAATAAATGACACAGACGGACACATAAGTGATCTGGAAGACAGAAGAATGGAAATCACTCAATCAGAACAATAGAATGACAAAAAACAAAACAAAACAAACAAAAACAAGTGCAACATGCAAGATCTCTGGGATAACAACAAACGTGCCTACATTTGTATCAAAAGGAGAAGACAGAGAGAAGGGAATCAAAAATGCATTTGATGAGATTATTGCTGAAAAATTCCCAGATCTGAAGAAGGAAACAGATATCCAGGTACAGGAAGCATAGAGGATCCCAAACGAGATGAACCCCAACAGACCCACACCAAGACATATAATTAAAATAGCAAAAGTTAAAGAGAGAATTCTAAAGGCAGAAAGGAAAAAACAGAGAGTCATGTACAAGGGAATCCCCATAAGGCTATCATCTGATTTCTCTGCAGAAAGTTAGCAGGCCAGAAGGGAGTGACATGATGTATTCAGACTGCTGAAAGGGAAAACCCACAACCTAGGATACTCTACCCAGCAAGATTATCATTTAGAATAGAAGGAGAGATAAAGAATTTCTCAGACAAGCAAAAACTAAAAGATTAAGCAATACTAAACCTACCCTAAAAGAAATGTTGAGATAAAGGAACCCAGAGGAGGAGGGGCAAGATGGCGGAAGAGTAAGACGCGGAGATCACCTTCCTTCCCACAGATACAGTAGAAATACATCTACACGTGGAACTGCTCCTACAGAACACCCACTGAACGCTGGCAGAAGACGTCAGACCTCCCAAAAGGCAAGAAACTCCCCACGTACTTGGGTAGGGCAAAAGAAAAAAGAAATAACAGAGACAAAAGAATAGGGACGGCACCTGCACCAGTGGGAGGGAGCTGTGAAGGAGGAAAGGTTTCCACACACTAGGAAGCCCCTTCGTGGGCAGAGACTGCGGGTGGCGGAGGCGGGAAGCTTCGGAGCCACGGAGGAGAGCGCAGCCACAGGGGTGCGGAGGGCAAAGCGGAGAGATTCCCGCACGGAGGATCGGTGCCGACCAGCACTCACCAGCCCGAGAGGCTTGTCTGCTCACCCGTCGGGGCGGGCGGGGGCTGGGAGCTGAGGCTCGGGCTTCAGTGCTAGCCAGGAGGGAGTCCGGGAAAAAGTCTGCAGCTGCCGAAGAGGCAAGAGACTTTTTCTTGCCTCTCTGTTTCGCGGCGCGCAAAGAGAGGGGATTCAGAGCGCCGCCTAAATGAACTCCAGAGACGGGCGCGAGCCGCGGCTATCAGTGCGGACCCCAGAGACGGGCGCGAGCCGCGGTTATCAGCGCGGATCCCAGAGACGGGCAGGAGACGCTAAGGCTGCTGCTGCCGCCACCAAGAAGCCTGTGTGCGAGCACAGGTCACTCTCCACACTGCCCCTCCCGGGAGCCGGTGCAGCTCGCCACTGCCAGGCTCCCGTGATCCGGTGACAACTTCCCCGGGAGAATGCACTGCGCGCCTCAGGCTGCTGCAACGTCACGCCGGCCTCTGCCGCCGAAGGCTCGCCCTGCCTCCTCTGTACCCCTCCCTCCCCCCGGCCTGAGTGAGCCAGAGTCCCTGAATCAGCTGCTCCTTTAACCCCAGTCTGTCTGGGCGGGGAACAGACACCCTCAGGCGACCTACATGCAGAGGCGGGTCCAAATCCAAAGCTGAACGTCAGGAGCTGTACAAACTAAGAAGAGAAAGGGAAATCTCTCCCAGCAGCCTCAGAAGCAGCGGATTAAAGCTCCACAAACAACTTGATGTGCCTGCATCTGTTGAATACCTGAATAGACAACAAATCATCCCAAATTCAAGAGGTGGACTTTGGGAGCAGGATATATTAATTTTTCCCCTTTTCCTTTTTTTGTGAGTGTATATGTGTATGCTTCTGGGTGAGATTTTGTCTGTATAGCTTTGCTTTCACCATTAGTCCTAGGGTTAGGTCCGTCTGTGGTTTTTTTTTTTTTTTTTTTCTGTTTTTACTTAAAAAATTTTATTTTCCTAATAAATGTTTTCTTAATAATTTTTCCTTATTTTCTATTTTTAGAAATTAAAAAAAATTTTAATAAGTTTTTTCATATTTTTTATTTTAAAAAATTAAAAAATTTTTTTCTTAATAAATTTTTCTTAATATTTTTTCTTATTTTTTACTATAAAAAATTAATAAATCTATTATTAAAAATTAAAAAAAAAATTTTTTCTGAATACATTTACTCTGAAAAATTTTTTTCCTTATTTTTTATTATAATAGCTTTATTTTATTTTATTTTATCCTCTTTCTTTCTTTCTTTCTATTTTTTTCTCCCTTTTATTCTGAGCCGTGTGGATGAAAGGCTCTTGGTGCTCCAGCCAGGCATCAGGGCTGTGCCTCTGAGGTGGGAGAGCCAACTTCAGGACACTGGTCCACAAGAGACCTCCCAGCTCCACGTAATACCAAACAGCGAAAAATCTCTCAGAGATCTCCATCTCAACATCAAGACCCAGCTTCACTCAACGACCAGCAAGCTACAGTGCTGGACACCCTATGCCAAACAACTAGCAAGACAGGAACACAGCCCCATCCATTAGCAGAGAGGCTGCCTAAAAACATAATAAGGCCACAGACACCCCAAAGCACACCACCAGACGTGGACGTGCCCACCAGAAAGACAAGATCCAACCTCATCCACCAGAACACAGGCACTAGTCCCCTCCACCAGGAAGCCTACACAACCCACTGAACCAACCTTAGCCACTGGGGACAGATACCAAAAACAACGGGAACTACGAACCTGCAGCCTGTGAAAAGGAGACCCCAAACACAGTAAGATAAGCAAAATGAGAAGACAAAAAACCACACAGCAGGTGAAGGAGCAGGGTCAAAACCCACCAGACCTAACAAATGAAGAGGAAATAGGCAGTCTACCTGAAAAAGAATTCAGAATAATGATAGTAAAGATGATCCAAAATCTTGGAAATAGAATAGACAAAATGCAAGAAACATTTAACAAGGATGTAGAAGAACTAAAGAGGAACCAAGCAATGATGAAAAACACAATAAATGAAATTAAAAATACTCTAGACGGGATCAATAGCAGAATAACTGACGCAGAAGAATGTATAAGTGACCTGGAAGACAGAATGGTGGAATTCACTGCTGCGGAACAGAATAAAGAAAAAAGAATGAAAAGAACTGAGGACAGTCTCAGAGACCTCTGGGACAATATTAAACGCACCAACATTCGAATTATAGGGGTCCCAGAAGAAGAAGAGAAAAAGAAAGGGACTGAGAAAATATTTGAAGAGATTATAGTTGAAAACTTACCTAATATGGGAAAGGAAATAGTTAATCAAGTCCTGGAAGCACAGAGAGTCCCATACAGGATAAATCCAAGGAGAAACACGCCAAGACACATATTAATCAAACTATCAAAAATTAAATATAAAGAAAACATATTAAAAGCAGCAAGGGGAAAACAACAAATAACACACAAGGGAATCCCCATAAGGTTAACAGCTGATCTTTCAGCAGAAACTCTGCAAGCCAGAAGAGAGTGGCAGGATATACTTAAAGTGATGAAGGAGAAAAACCTACAATCAAGGTTACTCTACCCAGCAAGGATCTCATTCAGATTTGATGGAGAAATTAAAACCTTTACAGACAAGCAAAAGCTGAGAGAGTTCAGCACCACCAAACCAGCTTTACAACAAATGCTAAAGGAACTTCTCTAGGCAAGAAACACAAGAGAAGGAAAACACCTACAATAACAAACCCAAAATATTTAAGAAAATGGGAATAGGAACATACATATCGATAATTACCTTAAATGTAAATGGATTAAATGCTCCCACCAAAAGACACAGGCTGGCTGAATGGATACAAAAACAAGACCCATATATATGCTGTCTACAAGAGACCCACTTCAGACCTAGAGACACTTACAGACTGAAAGTGAGGGGATGGAAAAAGATATTCCATGCAAATGGAAATCAAAAGAAAGCTGGAGTAGCAATTCTCATATCAGACATAATAGACTTTAAAATAAAGACTATTACAAGAGACAAAGAAGGACACTATATAATGATCAAGGGGTCGATCCAAGAGGAAGATATAACAATTGTAAATATTTATGCACCCAACATAGGAGCACCTCAATACATAAGGCAAATACTAATAGCCATAAAAGGGGAAATCGACAATAACACAAGCATAGTAGGGGACTTTAACACCCCACTTTCACCAATGGACAGATCATCCAAAATGAAAATAAAGAAACACAAGCTTTAAATGATACATTAAACAAGATGGACTTAATTGATATTTATAGGACATTCCACCCAAAAACAACAGAATACACATTTTTCTCAAGTGCTCATGGAACATTCTCCAGGATAGATCATATCTTGGGTCACAAATCAAGCCTTGGTAAATTTAAGAAAATTGAAATCATATCAAGTATCTTTTCCGACCACAACACTATGAGACTAGATATCAATTACAGGAAAAGATCTGTAAAAAATACAAACACATGGAGGCTACACAATACACTACTTAATAACGAAGTGATCACTGAAGAAATCAAAGGGGAAATCAAAAAATACCTAGAAACAAATGACAATGGAGACACGATGACCCAAAACCTATGGGATGCAGCAAAAGCAGTGCTAAGAGGGAAGTTTATAGCAATACAAGCCTACATCAAGAAACAGGAAACATCTCGAATAAACAACCTAACCTTGCACCTAAAGCAATTAGAGAAAGAAGAGCAAAAAAATCCCAAAGCTAGCAGAAGGAAAGAAATCATAAAGATCAGATCAGAAGTAAATGAAAAAGAAATGAAGGAAACAATAGCAAAAATCAATGAAACTAAAAGCTGGTTCTTCAAGAAGATAAACAAAATTGATAAACCATTAGCCAGACTCATCAAGAGAAAAAGGGAGAAGACTCAAATCAACAGAATTAGAAATGAAAAAGGAGAAGTAACCACTGACACTGCAGAAATACAAACGATCATGAGAGATTACTACAAGCAACTCTATGCCAATAAAATGGACAACCTGGAAGAAATGGACAGATTCTTAGAAATGCACAACCTATCGAGACTGAACCAGGAAGAAATAGAAAATATGAACAGACCAATCACAAGCACTGAAATTGAAACTGTGATTAAAAATCTTCCAACAAACAAAAGCCCAGGACCAGATGGCTTCACAGGCGAATTCTATCAAACATTTAGAGAAGAGCTAACACCTATCCTTCTCAAACTCTTCCAAAATATTGCAGAGGGAGGAACACTCCCCAACTCATTCTACGAGGCCACCATCACCCTGATACCAAAACCAGACAAAGATGTCACAAAGAAAGAAAACTACAGGCCAATATCACTGATGAACATAGATGCAAAAATCCTCAACAACATACTAGCAAACAGAATCCAACAGCACATTAAAAGGATCATACACCATGATCAAGTGGGGTTTATCCCAGGAATGCAAGGATTCTTCAATATACACAAATCAATCAACGTGATACATCATATTAACAAATTGAAGGAGAAAAACCACATGATCATCTCAATAGATGCAGAGAAAGCTTTCGACAAAATTCAACACCCATTTATGATAAAAGCCCTGCAGAAAGTAGGCATAGAGGGAACTTTCCTCAACATAATAAAGGCCATATATGACAAACCCACAGCCAACATTGTCCTCAATGGTGAAAAACTGAAACCATTTCCACTAAAATCAGGAACAAGACAAGGTTGCCCACTCTCACCACTATTATTCAACATAGTTTTGGAAGTGTTAGCCACAGCAATCAGAGAAGAAAAAGAAATAAAAGGAATCCAAATCGGAAAAGAAGAAGTAAAGCTGTCACTGTTTGCAGATGACATGATACTATACATAGAGAATCCTAAAACTGCTACCAGAAAACTCCTAGAGCTAATCAATGAATTTGGTAAAGTAGCAGGATACAAAATTAATGCACAGAAATCTCTTGCATTCCTATATACTAATGATGAAAATCTGAAAGTGAAATTAAGAAAACACTCCCATTTACCATTGCAACAAAAAGAATAAAATATCTAGGAATAAACCTACCTAAGGAGACAAAAGACCTGTATGCAGAAAATTATAGGACACTGATGAAAGAAATTAAAGATGATACAAATAGATGGAGAGATATACCATGTTCTTGGATTGGAAGAATCAACATTGTGAAAATGACTCTACTACCCAAAGCAATCTACAGATTCAATGCAATCCCTATCAAACTACCAATGGCATTTTTCACAGAACTAGAACAAAAAATTTCACAATTTGTATGGAAACACAAAAGACCCCGAATAGCCAAAGCAATCTTGAGAACGAAAAATGGAGCTGGAGGAATCAGGCTCCCTGACTTCAGACTATATTACAAAGCTACAGTAATCAAGACAGAAATACAGATCAATGGAACAGGATAGAAAGCCCAGAGATAAACCCATGCACATATGGTCACCTTATCTTCGATAAAGGAGGCAAGCATATACAGTGGAGAAAAGACAGCCTCTTCAATAAGTGGTGCTGGGAAAATTGGACAGGTACATGTAAAAGTATGAAATTAGAACACTCCCTGACACCATACACAAAAATAAACTCAAAATGGATTAAAGACCTAAGTGTAAAGCCAGACACTATCAAACTCTTAGAGGAAAACATAGGCAGAACACTCTATGACATACATCACAGCAAGATCCTTTTTGACCCAGCTCCTAGAGAAATGGAAATAAAAACACAAATAAACAAATGGGACCTAATGAAACTTAAAAGCTTTTGCACAGCAAAGGAAACCATAAACAAGACAAAAAGACAACCCTCAGAATGGGAGAAAATATTTGCAAATGAAGCAACTGACAAAGGATTAATCTCCAAGATTTACAAGCAGCTCATGCAGCTCAATAACAAAAAAACAAAGAACCCAATCCAAAAATGGGCAGAAGACCTAAATAGACATTTCTCCAAAGAAGATATACAGATGGCCAACAGACACATGAAAGAATGCTCAACATCATTAATCATTAGAGAAATGCAAATCAAAACTACAATGAGGTATCATCTCACACTGGTCAGAATGGCCATCATCAAAAAATCTACAAACAATAAATGCTGGAGAGGGTGTGGAGAAAAGGGAACACTCTTGCACTGTTGGTGGGAATGTAAATTGATATAGCCACTATGGAGAACAGTATGGAGGTTCCTTAAAAAACTAAAAATAGAACTACCATACGACCCAGCAATCCCACTACTGGGCATATGCCCTGAGAAAACCATAATTCAAAAAGAGTCATGTACCAAAATGTTCATTGCAGCTCTATTTACAATAGCCAGGACATGGAAGCAACCTAAGTGTCCATCATCGGATGAATGGATAAAGAAGATGTGGCACATATATACAATGGAATATTACTCAGCCATAAAAAGAAATGAAATGGAGGTATTTGTAATGAGGTGGATGGAGTTAGAGTCTGTCATACAGAGTGAAGTAAGTCAGAAAGAGAAAAACAAATACAGTATGCTAACACATATATATGGAATCTAAGGAAAAAAAAAAAAGGTCATGAAGAACCTAGTGGCAAGATGGGAATAAAGACACAGACCTACTAAAGAATGGACTTGAGGATATGGGGAGGGGGAGGGGTGAGATGTGACAGGGTGAGAGAGTGTCATGGACATATATACACTACCAAATGTAAAATAGATAGCTAGTGGGAAGCAGCCACATAGCACAGGGAGATCAGCTCGGTGCTTTGTGACCGCCTGGGGGGGTGGGATGGGGAGGGTGGGAGGGAGGGAGATGCGGGAGGGAGGAGATATGGGAACGTGTGTATATGTGTAGCTGATTCACTTTGTTATAAAGCAGAAACTAACACACCATTGTGAAGCAATTATACTTCAATAAAGATGTTTAAAAAAAAAAAAGTGAAATTAATACACCAAAAAAAAAAAAAAAAAAAAAAAGGAACCCAAGCATACTACAAAAGAAAATCATCAAACCACAAACCACAATGGGAGAAACACAAATAAGAATAAATGATCAGAGAAGAACTATAAACACAACTGGAAAACAAAGAATAAAATGGCCATTTATGACAAACCCACATACTCAGTGGTGAAAATCTGGAAGCCTTTCCACTAAATTCAGGAACAAACAAGGATGCCCACTCTCACTGCTTCTATTTAACATAGTATTGGAAGTCCTAGCCACAGCAATCAGGCAAGAAAAAGAAATAAGGGTATCCAGTTGGAAGGGAAGAAGGAAAACTGTCAGTATTTGCAGATGACACAATACTCTCTATAGAGAACCCTAAAGTCTCCTCACAAAAACTATTGGAACTAATAAATACATCCAGCAAGGTTACAGGATACAAGATTAATATATGGAAATCTGTTGTGAGTCTATATACTAATAATGAAATATCAGAATTGAAAGTAAAAAAAAATCTTGTTTAAAATCGTATCAAAAATATTACAGTACCTAAGAATAAACTTAACCAAGGATGTGAAAGTCCTACACTCTGAAAACTATAAAACATGGATGAAGGAAATTGAAGACGATACAAAGAAATGGAAAGATATCTTTTGTTCTTGTATTGGAAGAATTAATATTGTTAAAATGGCCATGGTACCCAAAGCAATCTACAGATTTAATTCAATCCCTATCAAAATACTCATGATATTTTTCACAGAACTAAAACAAATAATCCTAAAATTCATATGTAACCACAAAAACCCCAAATTGCCAAAGCAATCTTGAGGAAAAAGAACAAAGCTGGAGGTACAACCCTCTCAGACTTCAGACTATACTACAAAGCTACAGTAATCATAACAGTGTGGTATTGGCACAAAAATAGACACATAGATCAATGGAAGAGAATAGAGCACCCAGAAATAAACCCACACATGTACAATCAATTAATCTATGACAAAGAAGACAAGAAACACAATGGAGAAAAGACAGTCTCTTCAACAAGTGGTACTGGGAAAAATGGACAGCCACATGTAAAACAATGAGATTAGAACATTTCCTCACACCATGTAAAAAAATAAACTCAAAAATAAACTCAAAATAGTTAAATAACTAAATGTAAGACCTGAAACTATAAAACTCCTAGAATAGAACACAGGCAGAACATTCTTTGACATAAATAGTAGTAATGTTTTCTTGGATCAGTCTCCTAAGGCAAAAGAAATAAGAGCAAAAATAAACACATGGGACCTAATTAAACTTAAAAGCTTTTGCACTGCAAAGAAAACCTGAGACAAAATGAAAAGACAACCTACAGAATGGGAGAAAATATTTGCAAATGATACCACTGACAACAGATTAATATTCCAAAATATAAAACAGCTCATACAACTCAGTATCCAAAAAAAAAAAGAATTCAATCAAAAAATGGGCAGAAGACCTGAATAGACATTTCTCCAAGGAAGACATACAGATGGCACATGAAAAGATGCTTAAAATTACTAATTATTAGAGAAATGTAAATCAAAAGCACAATGAGATATACCTCACACCTGTCAGAATGGCTATCATTAAAAAGTCTACAAATAACAAATGTTAGAGAGAACGTGGAGAAAAGGGAACTCTTGTACACTGTTGGTGGGAATGTAAGTTGATGCAGCCACTATGGAAAATAGTATAGAGGTTCCTGAAAAAACTAAAAATAGAACTACCATATGACCCAGCAATTCCACTCCTGGGTATATGTCTGGAAAAAACAGAAACATTAATTAGAAAAGATACATGCACCTCAATGTTCATAGCAGTACTGTTTACAATAGCCAAGACATAGAAGCAACCCATCAACAGATGATTGGATCAAGAAGACGTGGTCTATATATACAGTGGATGGATACTACTCAGCCATAAAAAAGAACAAAATTCTGCCATTTGCAGCAACACGGATGGACCTAGAGAATACTATGCTTAGTGAAGTAATTCAAAGAAGGACAAATACTGTATGATATCACTTATATGTGGACTCTACAAAATAATACAAATGTATGTATTGATATATGCAAAACAGAAACAGAGTCACAGATATAGAAAACAAACTTGCAGTTACCAAAGGGGAGAAGGAAGGGAGGAGGGACAACTTAGGAGTGTGGGATTAACAGATACAAACTACTATGTATAAAATTGATAAGCAACAAGGGTATACTGTACAGCACAGGGAATTACAGCCATTATCTTATAATAACCTATAATGGAGTATGATCGGCAAAAATACTGAATCAGTATGCTGTACACCTGAAACTAATATAATATTGTAAATCAACTATACTTCAATTAAAAAAAAAGAGAGTCCTTTATTTTACATTTTTTTGTAACTTAAAAGAATTTTCCTCCTTTAGTAAGCACAATCACATGTGATCATAGTGGTGCTTTCTATGAACAAACTTGGAGGGAATGTGTATGGAAGGCCAAAGTCATCTTCATTCCAAGTGCTAATTTGATTTCAAATCAAGTCCACAGTAAATGAAGAAGTCCTATCTTTCTCCTGTCAACTAATCCTCACAAGAGTATTAACCAATCAAGGCTCACAGCGTTGTCAGGAAAATATGCATTTTAATGGGGTTTCATGAAGATCAAAAACTTTTATGTTTTCAAAGGAATGACTATCTAATGGTGGAGTTTCAGGTGGTAGAGGAAATATGTCAGGTATTCAGGAACCCGTCCTTAACTTAGAACCATACTTTTTTAGTTGGTGTGTTAGTGTGCATGGAGAATAAGTTTCCTAAAGCTTTTACTTTCCAGTGAAAGAAAAACTTATAATAACATGCTATCCTTTTCTCACTCTAGATCCTAGATGTTTGGAACCCCTACAGCCAGGAAACTGTAGAGAATATGTGGTTCGATGGTATTATGACAAACAGGTCAACTCCTGTGCTCGCTTTTGGTTCAGTGGCTCTAAAGGCTCAGGAAATAGATTCAACAGTGAAAAGAAATGTGAAGAAATCTGCATTCAAGGATGAGCAAGTAAATCACCCTGTACTGAGTCAAATCTATGCCTCTATCTACAAGCCTAGAAAGAATCTCTATAATTTCAATATTCACCCAATACAAATAAAACACCATATATGAGTGTATACTGAACATTGACAATTTATAAACATAGTCAAATCCTTACAACCACCCTAGGATGTAAGTATTATTAACTATTTTTACAGATGAAGACACTGAGGCTCTGAGAAATTTAGGAACTTCTCAAACATCACCCAACTAAAAAGTGGCAAAGATGGAGGGTCTGACCCAGGGCTGTTTAACTTCAACACACATGTTCTATCTATTTCACAACCTGCAATGTTGTTCTGATTGCCATTAATTCCTTTGCATGTATTATGTCGGATGAAACCTCTGCCCCAGACCACTCCCACTCCCCCCTGGCTCCCCCAGTCCCTCACACCTGCCTCAGTCCCCCAAACCCCTAAAAGCCCTGCCTGTAGCAAAAGGTAGCTGGTGGGGAAGGAACTGGGTATGGACATTAGAAGTGATAGGAGTACATTTGTGCAGAGATGGTGGTGAGGTAAGAAAGATATCCCACCTGAGGGAAACCCAGCAAGATGGAGTGGTTCTGAGAGATGAGCGGCCGTGGGATAGGAGTGGGGTTGGTGAGGGTAGTTGGATTTTTGCCTCATTTGCCCTGAAAATGATTAAGAAACCAATCTGAATTAAAATTACAACTCAGATTTATTAACAATTGTCATTCCCCACTCTTCCAACATATTTGGAAGAAAAGTCTTTATTGTATGTTTAAGCTATATATTTAAAACAAAAATTGTAATTTAGACAAAGGAACATTTTCTACCCTTCCTTTAAAATGTGTAAAAGCAACTTTGAATTTTAGTGGGGTGGGATGGGAAGGCACTTGACGGCCAAGGACCACTTGAAGCCCACATGAACTCCTGAGCAGAGCATTTTAAACATACAGCGTACACTAAAAAAAAAAAATGATCCACCAAATTGAAATATAACCCAACAGAGTAGTAGAGAACTGGCTCTGTCATTTTATGATATCCAGTTTGGGAAGATCACTAGTTCTGAGCTGAACTCAGACAGCATTGGTATATATCATCTCACAACACACTTTCCTCTTCTTTCAGGCCCGTGACCCTCATTTGAGTTTGGGGGTACACAAAAGTGCACCCAAGGAAGGAGGAGCTGGAATAACAGCCATCTTAGCAAAAACAATTTTGTATAGTTTAAATTTTTATTATGTACTATTTGATACTACAAAATAATATATGCAACATACTTGTAAATTAAAAAAACATGATACCAAGATGGACACCGGTGAACACATCACACGGAGAATGAACCAAACATAAGCAATTCTGTTGAAACGTCCTGTGAGCCCCTCCATCATCCCAACCCCCTGCTTTCTTCTAGAATAACCCATCTTGAATTTTGGTCTTACCGTTTCAAGTTGTTATTGGTTTTTATATGTAATTTTACATGTGAAACCACATAAATCTCTATGTATCTCTAAATAATACATAGTCTCGCTTATTTTAGAACTTTATAAAAATGGTGTCATACCCTGGTCTTCTGCAACTTGCTACTTTCATTCAATATTATAATTAATCCCTGTTTTACCATATCTAAATGTATTCCTAAATAATTTATTATTTAGGTTTTTTTGAGCTTTAAAAAATTGGTTTCATGATGTGTAATTCTTTTTCACTTGATGTTATTACATTATAATTCATACTTGTTCACTTTCACAGCTGTATAATACTGGTATGAATATATCACAACATATTCAACCATTACCTTATCTCTGTTAAATTGTTTCTAATTAATATTTTTCATCAGCTTTGCTAAGAATGCTCTTACGTGTGGCTTTGGGTGCTCGTGTACCAGTGGTTTTCTGGGATATATACCCAAAAGTGGAATTGGTGGGTTGCAGGATATGTAAACATTCAAAAATAGTACATCATACCAAATTTTTTCCCAAAGTGTTTCAACCAGTTCATTATAAATTCGCACCAGTTGTTGTATAAGCGTTCCCATTGCTTGATATTCTTTTTAACACAAAATTGTCAGACTTCTTCATTTTGTTAATCATGGATGTGAAATGGTATCTTGTTTCAATTTGCCTTTCTCTGGTAGCATCTTACCATATTTATTTACCATCTGTGCTGTTGCTTCTGTGAAATGTCTGTTTATAATTGGGGGAGATTTTCCTATTGTATTGTTTGCCTTTGCTTATTGAATTTCTGGAGTTCCTTATATATCCTGAATTTGAATTCTTTGCTCATTATTTGTGTTGCTAATATCTTTGTGGCTTGCCTTTTTACTTTACTCTTTTCTTTTTTTAGTGAACAGAAGTTCTCAATTTTAATGCAAATTTACCCATCTTTTTTGGGGGGGCTAGCACCTTTTTTCCTTGTTTATGCTGCTCAGCCTTTCAGCCACCTTTCTTGGGCAGGAAACTCACCCAGGACAAAACCTGCTCTGGGTGCTGGGTGTACCTCTCTAGCTTCCCATCTTCATGCCTGGTAATTCCTATGAGCCTATTAGCACGTTGGTGATTTCCAGGTGACTCTTTTTTCTTCATCTTTTTTAGTTGTCTCAGCATGAAAGTGGGTCTGATGGCCACTAGACAGATGGCCACTACCCCATTTTTTGTTGTTGTGGGATGGAGGGCTTTGGGTATTTTCTTATTTCCTGGAAGCCCAGCAATGCATTGAAAGGCCTGTATTGTCATCGTATGGTTGTTGGAAAGCAGAAAGACCCTTCAGAGTATCTAGCCTGCCATTTTGCAAAGAGCAGAAGTACTTATGTTTGTTTTCAAGCTTTTCACAATTTTTCCCATATAGAAAATTGATATGCAAACATATTGTAATGTTGACTTGGGTGTTCATCTCTTTGTCTGAAATGTTCTCCTCTTGCTTCGTGTGACTGACCAAATACTAATATTCCAAGGACAACTTGCAGGCCTCCTCCTTTGTGGTACTTCCTCATCTCTCTCAGTTGGGCCATGCTCAACTCTGAGGACACAAAGCACTTGCCCTAATGCCTCCATTCTACCCTGATCACAGTCTGAGCTGCCTTGCACTTAGTGGAGAGCACCTGTGTTAGTTTTGTTTTGCTGCTTTAACAAATTGCCACAAGTTCAGCAGCTTAAAAAACACAAATGTATTATCAGTTCTGGAGGTCAAAAGTCTGATGCAGGTCTCGAGAACTGGGCTAAAATCAAGGTGTCAGTGGGGCTGTGTTTCTTCTGGAGGATCTAGGGAAGAATCCGTTTCCTTACCTTTCCCAACTTCTAGAGGCTACCCACATTCATTCTTTGGCTCATGGTCCCTTCCTCTACCTTCAAAACCAGCAACAGCTAGTTGGATTCTTCTCATGCTACCATCTCTCTGGTGCTCTGATTATAGCTGGGAAGGGTTCTCTGCTTTTAAGGACTAATGTGATTTGATAAGGCCCACCTGGACAATCCAGACTAACCTCCCCATCTCAAGGTCCTTAACCTTAATCACATCTACAAAGCCCCTTTCCTATGTAAGGTTCTGGGGATTAGGGAATGGACACTGTTGCATGCATTATTCTGTTGATCACAGCATCTGTACCGTCTGCCTATTCTCTGAACTTAGGAGCAAAGACATGCCTTGTTTATCTCTGTGTCCCTAGTTCCTGGCACACAGGAAGAACTCAATACTTTAAAAAATATTAGAACTCACTTTATAAAATTCATTAGAGAAATAATTAACTCCTTGAAAGAGAGGAATAGAAAACGTTAAGAAAAAATCACACCAGTTTAAAAGAATAAGAGAGAAGTGATATGTCAATGAGTGAAAAACTATTACTCTCATCCACTTTGAGATTCAGGACACTCCTCCCCTCTTTTCCCACCATAATTAGCAAAACAAAGGGAAAAGTCAGACGGAGTGTTGTCTGGCTAGATAAAGAATCAAAGAGGCTGAACTGAACAACCTGAGATTTTGGAAAAGAGAATGATGATTTATGTTTTCATTTTAATCTAGTTAAAAAGCTAATACGGAAATAATCCAAGTGCCCATCAACAGTTGAATGGATAAAGAAGATGTGATACACACACACACACACAAACACACACACAAACACACAGGAATATTACTCAGCCATAGAAAAAAAGGACAAAATATTGCCATTTGCAGCAATATGGATGGACCTAGAGAATATTATGCTTAGTAAAATAAGTCAAACAGAGAAAGACAAATACTGTATGATGTCACTTATATGTAGAATCTAAAAAAATAATACAAATGAATCTATATATACAGACTCAAGTAAAAAACAAACTTACGGTTACCAAAGGGGAGAGGGATGGGGGAGGGACAAATTAGGAGTCTGGGAGCAACAGATACAAATTACTATACATAAAATAGATAAGCAATAAGGATTTAATGTTTAGCACAGGGAATTATACCCAATATCTTGTAATAACATATACTGGAATATAATCTGAAAAAAAAATCCAAAACTGAATCACTGCACTATACACCTGAAACTAACACAATATTGTAAATCATTTATACTCTATTTTTAAAAAAACAATAGAGATGGGGGAGATACATGACATTTTGTTTCTCCATTTTCAAATAAAAAAGGACAGACTATGTACACAATGTGCTAAAACCAAGAATGTGTATCGAGAGAAGTCTCCATTTTAAATTAAGACATTGAGAAATTTTTAGCATTTTATTAAGTACTAATGACGTTCAAGAATTTTAACAATGACAAACTTCCATTGAAATGTTAAAATATCTTAGACGATCATTTCTATCGTTTTCATTTAGTTGAAACCTCAGCTGTGCTGACTGCAAGAATTGCTCTCATGGGAGGTCTGAAGAGCATGCTAAATTTATAAAATGCCAAGTAGGTTCGGTATTTTAGTCTTAATGTTTTTCCTACACACAACAAGAAGTAAACGAAAGAATGAGAGAAAGCCATTTGCATGTTACATGTAACAGAATCGTTGCACATCACTAATAAACCAAGAGATCCTATAAGTAAAAAAGAATAAAAAGGAAAAAACAGGAAAATGATAGGGACTGGCAATTCAAAGGAGATGGCCAATACACCTCTGAAGGGATGCTTAGCTTCATTAACTGTCAGAGAAATGCATGCCAAGCAGGTCTGGGGTGAGGCTGGGCACCCATGGGTGATTCTAATGAGCTACCCTGGCTGAGAACCAGCAAGGGGACATCTGAATTATGCCAATCTCAGGAGAGAGTCTGCTATTTGACTTGGAATTTTAGATGTTCAGTGATTTATGCCCTTTTTCTCTACTAAACTATAATTCAGTGTCTTTCGTGAACAGCCGTGCAAAGATGGATTAATGCTGTTGAAGTGTCCAAGAGCTTTCCCCCTCACTAAAATAAGACATGTTTTAGAATATGTGTGTGTGTCTGATCGTTAAAAGAAGAATAGCTCCAAATCATATTTCACACATATGAACGGCATTTCAGATTTAAATATATACATCTGACTTGATTTCTAAAAGCATTCATTATTTCTTACCATTTTCATAAATTAGTATCTTTGAAAAATCATTCATTTAAGCCAGTTCATTAAAAGTCACATCAAACTCTGAAAGTTAGGAAATTTTAAGCCCTGCCATAATCAGGTTGAGAAAATATGGGCTCTTCAACTTGCCAAGGATCCTTAGAGTTTTCTAGTACTATGTCTCCTCTATTCCTTATATCCTTTAGACAAATATTCTGACTGGGCATTCTTGGGGTGAGCATTTCTGACAAGACAATTTTCTCCTCCAGAGGCAGCCCATTGTTTAGGTGAACACCAACTCCCACTGCTATAGTTGAGCTGGATGTCCCCTGTGGCTTCCATCCTAATAAACTCCTACCCTGACCTTGTGGAACCTTTCAGGATGGTTGTGTTATTTTAAGACAGCCAATATGTCCTCATCCATTTGGGCTGCCTCAGCAGCTTCTCCTATTTCCACCCTACCCTCTAATTCTGAGCATGCCCTCCAGCTTGTGATGGGTGTTCTTGGTGCCTAGAGTAGGGGAGAGGAGCAAACCTTGTTAACACATCCCTGATTCTAAACAGTATTATGTTCCTGTGGAATAGAAAAAAAACCTAAGGTAACTGCCACGTTAGTAGAAGACATGGGAAAATTTCCCTCTATCTTGGAAGCAAAGAAAAATAAGAATTACATAGTAGGAATTCTAAATAGTAAATCAGGACTTGTGGATTGCAAAGACAGCAAAATAAAGACTTCTTTCCCTATTTCTCTCTGAAATTGACTGAAGCTTCAATTTTATTTTTACTATCCTTCAAACTTGCCTTTAAAGTCTGCACTCACGGTTTCTTGACATTATTTTTAAGTACTACTGGAATTCTCCAATTATTTTCTCCTTAGTATATTAGTTGGTGTTACCTTAAATTTATCATTTGGCTGTTTTCCATCTCTTGCATCTTAATGAAGAGTGCTATGGTTTTGCTAGTTTCAGCAACTTGGGATTTTTCTCAAATTGATTCTGTTATGAATACAGCACTGCTCAGATTTGTTTTTGACCTTTTAAAACAAAACAGAATATGTCCCTGATAGGAAAAAAATCAAAAACAAAACCCCAACAGACCTTGTTTTTATGTAATCATCTCATCACTAGTCTTCCAAGAAATAAATATTGGAATTCGTGTAGACTTTCTTTGTGGTATATTACATACTTTGCTATTAAATAATATGGACAAATACAGTAAAATTGACTAAAATTGTGCCTATTCAAATTTTAGAGTGTTACTTGAGCTTTTCCCATACTGAAAGTTGAAGGCCAAGCCTATTAAATTTGCTTCGTACCACCCTCTGCCTTCACCACAAACCAGCAGTCCCTCTGTATTCCATTTCTCTGAATGGCGCAATCACTCAGCCGCTGACCTCATCTGGCCTCTGAGGAACACCCCAGACTCTTTCCTCTCCCTTACTCCCAATATCCAATTGCTCAGTGCATCTGGTCCATCTTAATTCTCCCTGATCTTCTCCACCCTGAGTCTGTCATTGCTTCCAAACCAGCCTCCTCACCTCCATCTTATCCCTCACCTCTGATCTTTATCCCCCCAGTGTTGCTGAGTTACAGTAAATGTGACCCAATCATTCTCCTCCTTAAAATGCTTTAGAGGCTCTCCGTCTTCTCCAAGGTACAGAACAAACCTTTTAGCGCAGTGTTCGAGGTCCTCACCCCTGCTTACATTTCTCGTTTATCTCCCTCCAGGTTCTTATACATATTCTTCAGTTCAGCTATACTCAACCATTTGCTACTTTCTGAGAGCACCATTCCTTTCCCTTTGAAATATTCCCTCTTTGTGCCCTCCCTTCCTTTTTTTCCTTCCTCCCGCCTTCTCTCTCTTCCTTTCTTCTTCACTTAGTATTATGGAACTCATTCTGTGTCAGTAGATGAAGAGCTACCCTAGTCTTAAAATGCTTCACAGCAGTTCATTTTATTTAATCAACCCATCTTTCCTTGGCCTTTCAATGTTCCAATCTTTTGTTATTACGACCAAAGAAAAGCTTCACTGAATAGCCTTGTACACATTAGTCTTCTTTTTTTGTACATATTAGTCTTTGTGTAAGTATATCTATACAATATATTCATGAAGCAAAATTGTAAGAACAAAGAGAATGTACTTTTGATAGGCATGTCAAAGGACTTACCTTAAAGACTGTGCCAATTTACATTCCCCCAACTTATGAGTGTACCTGCTTTTTCTCTTTCTCACCATTATTGAGTCTTACCAGTTATTTGATCTTTGTGATCCTCTGATGGTTGAAAATGGAATCTCACTTTAGTTTTAATGTGTATTTTTCTCTTATTTTTTCATTTCTTTATATTGCAAAATATTTGACATATTCAAAGGAATATATATTACATATAAGTAGGTTTTAAAGTAAAATAATTACATAAAAACCTGTGTATCTACCACCCAGCTGAAGAAATAGATCACTACCAATATCATTAAAGCCACTTCTAAGTTTGTCCCCAGTTGGACAAAGTCAACTTGAAAATAAGTGGTCATGGTGACTTGAGGTGCCCAAGAATATGCTATATGAGTCTCCAGAGATTACCATGGCCAACAATGTGCTATACAGATCCTGAGATTATTATGCCCAATGATACCCTATGTGGATCCCAGAGGTTACTGTGTCCAAGGACATATCATGAATCTTCAGAGGTCACCCTTGAAAGCAGCTCAAAACAGGATAATCTGGGGGAGCCAATCCAGTCCTAACCCCAAATACCTGGTACAAATAATCCAAAGGTCTGTGCTAGAGCTCTGTGGGAGGCTAACCCAGTCCTTGTGGCTCATAGAGATGCCATGTCAAGTTCTAAATGCCACCAGAAACCTTGCTCAGCTTTGATCTTCTCACCTGGTATTCTGCTTCCCTGCTGCCTGCCACTCAGTATGCCAAGTATTAAAACTGGGTGTAGTTATGGAGATTATTCATTTAGGATTATGCCAAGAACCCAGGAATGCCTGAGAGTTACTCCAAACCCCAGCTCCCCACATCCACAAGAATACATACAGAGAACAACAGCAAAGGACAGCAAATCTCCACATCATTTTCTATACTTGAGTCAAGTGCCAGGGCTGAGCTCTCTGCCAAGTATGACTGAACCGCATAGCATCTTTTGGTCCTAGGCTAGTTCATCCTAAATAGTTTCTAACCAAATGCCACCTAGCACATTCCTTAGTGCCTTGGGAAAGTAAGCAGAGAAAGACATTCTTTTATTCATTTACTCACTCACTGATTCGCTCATTCATTCATACAATTACTGTCTACTGTGTGCCAGGCACTGTCTCTGCATTTATGAAGCTTATTTTCTAGTGGAGGACAGACTTAAGAGTCACGAAAATGTCAAATTGAAATTAATCTGTGAAATATATGATGTGCTCAGTACTCTGAAAAAGGTCCATTGTGCCAGTAGAGCATGTAGTAGAGAAAACACAGCAAGAGAGTGCAAGTCATCAATGCTATGGAAGATCGTGATTGTTTGTTTACAATTATCCTTTCTTTCTCTATCCTTGCCCTGCTTGCTGTAGGTAGGGTGTACTTTCCTGCACATTTGACTCTGGGCTTGGTTACTGATTTGCTTTGGCCAGTGGAATGTGCACAGATGTCAGGTATGCCATGACTGGGCAGAAGCTTTAAATGTGGTTGCATGCTTTGGCCCTGTGCCTCTTCCTCTGGACCTTCACCAAGAAACTAGCATGTCTTCACCTTTGGTCCCAGAACAAGAAGATGCATAGAGCTGAACTGAGGCCAGGCAAGCCCACTTGAACCAAACTAAGCTTGCTGAGCCCAGCAGAGCTGGAGCCATCGATAGCCCTCAAGTCATGTGGGCAAGAAATCAATGTTTGTTGCCACCAGCCACTTAGATTTGGGATTGTGTGTTACCACTATAAAAGTTGACAGATACAAATCCCTACTCTCAGGCTTGCCTTGGCTGTCTATGGCAGGCTGTAGACCCTGGCCTGGCTGACATGTGAGAGAAGAGAGAGGCTGTAGGAGATGGCTGGGTCTTTTCCCATGTAGGAAAAGGCTCTGACATGTCTACTGTTGCAGCTTCTTAGAAGAGGAAAGAAAGACATGGACAGTTTTGCTTCCAACTAAGGTGGAGTAATACGGACCAGATTTATCCTCATTCTTGAAACAACTAAAAACAGACAACATTTAGGAAATGACACTTTGTAAAACGTGTAAACCAGTCAAGGACAGTGAGCCCTGATAGGCAGGAAAGAAAATGAAGTGAGTCCTGCAATTGCCCCAGCTTACTGCTTTGGCAGCGTTTCCAGGCCACAGTGCAGAGAGAGGGAACAAGGCAGGACCTGGCAAATACCCTGGGATGAGGCCTAAGAGCTCAGAAAGACCAAGGCGGCTAGAATTCTGAGGATGAGGACAGAGATCTGGACAGGAGAGAAGTTCACAGGGTGCGAACTTGGGAGGTCTGTGGAGGGTTCCGCCTGAGTATTCAGCTAGGTACTGGTGAGTGAATGCACATGCGGAAACTACCCAAACCTAGGAACTGAGCCAACTGAAAAGATTAAAGGTAATAGTGTCAGGTGCTAACTTTGGGCCGGGAGCAATCAATGCCCATCACAGCAGCAAGACTGGAAAACCTCAAGATTCACTCAGTGTTTGGTAAAGTACATTCTGGACCATAAAATCAGTGCCAATAAATTTAAAAGAATTCAATTCATATAAAATATGTTCTTATCACAATGAAATTAAGTTATAAACCAATAGCAAAAATATATTTGGAAAAACCTCAAATAGTTCCAAACTCTATAAACTACTTCTAGATCCATAGGTCAGTAAAGAAATCAAAGAGGAAAATTAGAAAGTATTTTGACCTGAATGAAAATAAATACAGGATGTATCAAAATATGTGGCATGCTGGGGCTTCCCTGGTGGTGCAGTGGTTAAGAATCCGCCTGCCAATGCAGGGGACATGGGTTTGAGCCCTGGTCCGGGAAGATCCCACATGCCGCGGAGCAACTAAGCCTGTGCACCACAACTACTGAGCCTGCGCTCTAGAGCCCATGAACCACAACTACTGAAGCCCGTGTGCCACAACTACTGAAGCCTGCGTGCCTAGAGCCTGTGCTCCATAAGAAGAGAAGCCACTGCAATGAGAAGCCCTCACACCACAACGAAGAGTAGCCCCCGCTCGCTGCAACTAGAGAAAGCCCGCGCACAGCAACGAAGACCCAACGTAGCCAAAAAATAAGTAAATAAATAAATAAATCTATTTAAAAAAAAAGAAAAACATTTTTTAAAAATAAATAAAAACAAATAAATAAATTATTCTAAAAAATTTTTTTTGGTGGCATGCTACTAAAGCAGTATGTAGGGGAAAATTTGTAACACTAAATGTCTATTAGAATAGAAGAAAAGTCCCAAATCAATGACTTAAGCATCCAACTTAAGAAACTAGAAAGGAAGAGCAAATTAAACCTAAAATAAGTCGAAGAAATAATCATTACCAGAGTAGAAACTAATGAAATAGAAAGCAGAAAATAAATGGGTATATACTTATTTCAAAACTTAACAAACTGTATACTTTTAATAGTTTCAGTTTATTTTATGTCAATTATACCTTGATGAAGCTATTTAATATTTTTAAAAGTATCTTGGAGCGGGGGAGGAAGGAAGGGAGAATGAATGAATGAGCTGACCCTTCCACAGCCTCTCCAGAACCTCTCTGGAGACTAGAAATCACTTATGTGCTTGGCATTTTAATAGTTTAATACAAATTTCCCCTGTCTAGAGGTAAATGTAGGCACTTTGGTGACCTGAGCGTGGTTAATCAAATTAGCATCCCTTATTATTAAGGGGAGGAGCTGGGGTTTAAGATGTAGATCTTAACCTCCCCTTACATTACTGAACCCATAAATGAGTTAGCATAGTTTCAGTTGTAATTTCAAGTCCTCTGAACCCCAGCCTTACTCCTGTTGTTCCTGTCTCTGTTTACGGCATCACCACATATCTTCACCTTCAGATCTTACCTTCCTTTCACATTCCATAAGTCACTGAGTCCTACCAGTTAAACCTCAAAAATCCTGTTTCATCATTCTCTCCCCACCTTATGCTCCACCCATTCTGCTTAATAATCCCAAATGTACTAGGTTGGGTTTGGTTTTGGTATTTTGCCTTTTTGTCCTCACACCTGCTGCTTCTTCTGTCTCTTTTCTGCATGGCAGACTCCTACATATTCTATAAGACTTAGTTTAAATATTGTATCTTTGATGAAGTCTTCCCCAACTTCCAAGAAAAATGGCCCCCTTTTGTTTGACCCCCAAATAATACTGCCCTAATGGCATCTACTAATGGCACAAGAAACACGATAACTGTAACCTGGGCAGTGAACTTGGACTCCTACAGTGGTTTGGGCTTGAAGAAGTCACAGAAATGCTAGTGTAAAGAGGAAGAAGCAGGAAGAGAGAGGGACTGCTTACATCAGAGGCTGCAGTACCATCTTTCAAAATAAAAAATTTTTCTTAGAATAGACATTAGTAGAAGAAAGAACTGTGTTCTAAGGATTTAGAAGCCTGCCGTTATCAACCTTACCCATGTAGGAAAGAAATAATTAGCTTACTGGGGAATTCCCTGGCGGTCCGCTGGTTAGGACTCTGCGCTTCCACTGCAGGGGGCATGGGTTCGATCACTGGTCAGGGAACTAAGATCCTGCATGCCATGCCACACTGCCAAAAAAAAAGAAAAGAAAGAAAAAGAAATAATTAGCTTACTTACAGAGGGACTTGTGTCATTGCAATGCGGACTAAAAACCAGGCGTTTTAAATGGGGGCTCATGAAGCAGGGACAAGGAGGAGACTGGTCATTTACTTCCACTGGCCAGTGTGGCCAAAAGCTAACTGAAAGCCCATGTACATTCTTTTTTGTTACTCTGGACATTACAATTCATTGAAATAAATATCTATCACTGTGGGAGAAACAACCTAGTGTAAGAAATGGAAGCCAGGAGACAAGTTTCCTAATTCAGCTGTACTAAAAATATTTGCAACTGATTTATCTGGTTTGTTTGATAAAGAAAAACAATTTTAAATATCTTAAGATAATAATGCTTTTAAACTTAACTCTATAGATAATATTTATATTTCCACTATCAAAAGACTCTGGCAAGTAATTTTTAAAAGTGGCATTTAATCAGAGGAGCATGTCCAAACAAGAAGCAATGTCCCTTTTTTCCCCGGCAGCCTTGATTCAGTTAATAATTAAAATTTTATTGAATGCTGACTATATTTAGAGTACTGAATTAGGTGTTGTTTGGACTGAAAAAGAAGTTAAAAAAAAAATTGTACCCACATTGAGCCTACATACTAAAGGAGCACATTTAAATCCACATGTTGACAGCAAATCAATTACAGTAACATTTCAGAAAACCCATCATTGTTAGGGAATGTTGGGTGCTACCCAAATGAACTTTTCTTCTAAGGTAAACTTTTTTCACTCAATACAAAAAATTTATTCTAACTTAAAGAGAAAAACAATACTGGAGGTTTTTATGAAGTGTATATATTACCCATTAGTAAGGAAATCCAAAAAGGTTGCTATACTAGTTAAGAATCTTTATTTATAACTCCAAGGTTGACTTAACTGAATCATTCGAGAAATACCTTAGGGAGTTCTGGATGAACCAGACCTAGACTTTTCTTCTTAAGACTTACCATCCTAACTGACATAAAGTTTATGTTTCTCATCCTAAATCTTAGCAGAAGTTTATTCTTTACTAGTCATTACCAAGTCTAATGACTTCATTTTACAAATGCCAGACTCAGTTCCTGGAGGTGGAATGATCTGCTCACTTAGCTAGTTACTTTAGCTAGTTAATCTGGTTAGTCCTACAGCTAGTTATATAGCAATGTTACTACTCAAAACCAGTTCTTCTAACTCCAAGGAATGTGTTGCTCTTGCTTTACCTGCCCCCGGCTGTTGCTCAGGGTGTCTAGAAACGGGGTAACTGGCCTGTCAGGAGCCCTTCACACGCAGCCCACGCCCAAAGGCTGGTCCAGTTCCAGACCACTCTCAGGCTGCTGTCCATCCTGTGGTTGGTTAAGGCCTCAGAGTCGGATAGTGAAGAAACAGTCATTTCCAGCCTTCCTGGCTCTGAGTAATTCCTGGGCTACATCTATCCAGGAGGGTGGATGAGTTATGAGTTAGACATGTGGGTTTGGTCAAAACTGGGCAGTCCAGTTACCATAACAGAAACTCAGCTTTTATTCTTTTCTGCACAGGGCATATAGGAATGCATTAGAAATAGGAGTCAGACAGCAGTAGCGACTTGAGAAACTGCTGTGCGCTATTCACAGAGTGGCTCTTAGGGTTGAGTTGAAACTGAAGTGCTGTTCAAAGGTGTCTTTAAATTTTAAATCTACACTTAATCAAAGTCCTACCTCCCTTTTTCACAGTATCAGGTCCAAATAGGCCCTTTTTAGTCCTCTGGGAGCAGACTATATATCATTTAAGAGGGGTCCAGTTTCATTGGGCTTCATACCTATTTTCATACATGATGCTGTACGTATTGTTTTACCATTACCACTGACTCTTATTTGTAAAACACTGATTCCTCTTCACACTGATACCAAATCTCATCTGTAATTTTCACAACGCAATTTCTTCTATTCGGCAGTAACTCCAGACCCCTTAAGAATTTGCCTAGAGGTCCTCACTCCAACATTAGGGAAGAAAACTGATACATCTTAGATGGGAGCCCAAAGGTCTCAGTAGTTATTAATATAGTTGGTGAGGGCGGGCAAGCGTGGTCCACCAAGTATTTCATATCTTCCACCAGGCTACAGAATGAGGGACCAAGAGCTCGCTTTGTTTGGGGGTAGGGTGGATTCTCCCTGAGAAGACATGTCCCATAAGAGACAAAGGGTGACCATACAGCACACCAGGTTTAGCCTCCTGTGTGTCAAACTCATAACCAGTGTTCATCTGTGTTGGGAGTGCGGCTGGTCTTCAAGGGAGTCCAGAACTAATTGCGCTGATCAACTCACTGCTCAGGGCATTGCCCAGCTCCTGGGTCTTTGTCACATAGAGGACAGTGCTGGCCTTCTGTCCTCACATGACACAGAATCCAGGTCTCCTTACTCTCAACCCAGTGCCCTGTCCACACTGCCTCTGTGCACTGTTCTGCCATGCATGGTTACTTCAGTGACCCCAACGAGAAGAGAATAAAATGACTCCTAACATATTAGAATGTCTGTTCAACATCATACATAGGCAATACACTGAAACACTTATTACACCCACCTTCTCATGGCAAAAGGACATTTATGTTTCTATGATGCATTTGGATTAAAAAAAATTTTATCCGCATGCCTTTCAATTGATTCCCTCACATCCCCTGCAATTACATATGAGCATAAACTTAAGTCTTCTTTAACCCTTTTCAGAAAACAAAAAGCAAAACCAAAACACCACCAGCTTGGAATCCCTGCTTCCTCTTGTATCCTTTAGGAAAGAACTAACCTCTCTGCGTCATAATTTCCTTCCTCTCTCCATATACATGGAAATGATCTACCAACCATTTGGTGGCTTGTTTCCTAGCCTCATAAAGAGCAACAGAGTCATGGTTACTTCTGCCAAATCTGTTTCTTTGTAATCATATTACTAGTTAGCCTCTTTGAGATAGCAAGGAAGAAGCTCATCAGTGTCATTTACAGGATGGTATCCACAGGGAGGGCAGATGCTGAGGAAGCCATCTCTCAGCCCAGAGTCTGTACCCATCTCAGCACTTCTGAGACTAGGTTGTCCAGAGAGCCAGGGGGAGAACAGAAATCTTGTCAGTCAAGATACAGAAGCAGTGCTGGTGATTCAGACGTGTGGCACTATCTACTCATCTATTTCAGTGGCTGTTTGAGCAATGCTTTTTGTTCAAGTTCGAGAAAGCATGAAGCAATTAGTGGTGTTTGGAAAATGATTATGAACAAATGGGGCTGCTTTCACAAGCCACGGGTCCTCACACATTCTTTTTATATGTGTGTGACATGAAGGTCACAACTTAGATCTAATTTTCATGCCTGCCTTGGAAATTCTGGAATATCGGGGCCAACTGTGAGTCCAATTTGCAGGAGGACGTACTCGTACTCCTGGGAGAAAAGGCAAAAGCAACCTCAGAGGTGATGGTCGGATTCCTGGGGGTGGGGTGACTCGACTGAGCAGAGGATGCATTCAAGGCGGTGCCTAAGTCTTCCTCAAAGAGAATCATGGGGCAGTTAAGCAACTCGGGCTACCTGTAGGTTCTGTAGTGGCAGAGATGGGGAAGGACAAACCTGGTCAGAGGTCATTAGGAAAAGCTGAGGGTCAAAGGCTGGAAACACTATCCACGATGGTCATTATCAAGGATGACAGGTCCACAGAGTCTAGGGTTAGGATCACACTAGATCAGATTGAGAGCAGGACGGGAATAAGTGAGGGGAACGTGATAGTTGCTGAGTCCAGGGAGTTGGCTGTTAGCAGGAAAGCATCAGGTGGCTTGGTTAGAGCCACTCGAAGAACCAGAGGACAGGTTCTGGTTGTTCACTGTTAGAGGACAGCACTAAAAGTGAAAAGTCTGCTCTATGTGACACTGGTAATAACCTTCAAATGCCCTCTGGCCTGGTTTCTAGGACATTCTGGCTAAGTGAAATGTCTCTAATCATGAGGCAAAATCCCCAGCACTCCCAATCCCCGGACAGTCTTTGTAGCAACTGGACAGCAAGTGGCAGTCACAAGAGGAGGGGAAATATGAATGTACAGGTGGTAGCAGGTGTTGCTAGGCGGTCAATAAACAATGACAGGAATGTGGCTACATGCCGCCAGTACAAAAAAAAACAACAGCCACTAAAATTGTAAGCAGCTCTTTGCAGGAAACTGCTCTCAGTAGGAAACCCCTTTCTTCATCACTTTAGCAAAGCTATATTGTAACTAACTTCTAACCAGGCACCCCCAGAAACCCCCATGTTCTACTCATCTCTGGCCCAAGCATACCTTTCAAATCTCTTGATCACACAATACCTTGCCTAACTTGTCGGTTCTTTCGTAGATCAAAGAAGTAGAAATGAAGAATAGGTAATTAACAGATGGATAGATCTCTTCCCTAGCTTCCCCTTCAGTAATCTCCCGAACAAATTGTGTGACCAAACGGTGTGAAGAAGATAGCATCTATTCTTTTTAATGGCTGAGTAATATTCCATTGTATATATGTACTATACCTTCTTTGTCCATTCATCTGTCAATGGACATTTAGGTTGCTTCCATGTCTTGGCTATTGTAAACAGTGCTGCAGTGAACACTGGGGTGCATGTACCCTTTTGGACCATGTTTTTCTCAGCCATTAAAAAGAACGAAACAGGGACTTCCCTGGTGGTCCAGTGGTTAAGACTTCGCCTTCCAATGCAGGGGGTGAGGGTTCGATCCCTGGTTGGGGAGCTAAGATCCCACATGCCTCGTAGCCAAAAAACCAAACCATAAAACCAGAAGCAATACTGTAACAAATTCAATGAAGACTTTAAAAATGGTCCACATCGAAAAAAATCTTTAAAAAAAGAAGAATGAAATAGTGCCACTTGCAGCAACATGGATGGACCTAGAGATTGTCATACTGAGTGAAGTAGGTCAGACAGAGAAAGACCAATATCATATGGTATCGCTTATATGAGGAATCTTTAAAAAAATGATACAAATGAACTTATTTACAAAACAAAAACAGACTCACAGACCTAGAGAAAGAATTTATGGTTACGGGAGGAAGGGTGGTGGGAAGGGATAGTTAGGGAGTTTGGGATTGACATGTACACACTGCTATATTTAAAATGGATAACCAGGGACTTCCCTGGTGGCACAGTGGTTAAGAATCCCCCTGCCAATGGAGGGACATGGGTTTGAGCCCTGGTCCAGGAAGATCCCACATGCCCCAGAGCAACAAAGCCCGTGCACCACAACTACTGAGCCCGCGCTCTATAGACCGTGACCCACAACTACTGAGCCCACGTGCCATAACTACTGAAGCCTGCAGGCCTAGAGCCTGCGCTCCACAAGAGAAGCCCCCGCACTGCAACGAAGAGTAGCCCCCGCTCACCGCAACTAGAGAAAGCCCGTGCGCAGCAACGAAGACCCAATGCGGCCAAAAATAAATATAAATAAATAAGTTTTAAAAAATAATAATAAAAGGCATATTTGGAGCTTACTATATAATAAATAAATAAATAAATAAAATGGATAACCCACAAGGACCTACTGTATAGCACAGGGAACTCTGCTCAATATTATGTAACAGCCTAAATGGGAAAAGAATTTGAAAAAGATACAGGTACATGTATAACTGAATCACTTTGCTGTACACCTGAAACTAACTTAACATTGTTAATCAACTGCACTCCAATATAAGGTAAAATGTTACAAAAAAAAGAAAAGAAGAGGAAGAAGAGAGCACCTGGAGGAAGATCACGAGGAGTCGACGCGCCTGCACACAGTGGGGGATGGCGACAATTCTGACGCCCACCTCTCAGGGATTAACTGAGATGCCTCCCCTCCTTCCCTTCACAACTTTCATGGTCGAGCAGAACCTTTGGAGGTGGTTTCTGAGGGACACCGAGTCCACCATCTCCCCAGATTGCCAGCATCCTGATTAAAGGCAACTTTCCTTTGTACCAACATTCACGAGTTTGATTTTGTAAGCGGCGAGCAGCAGGACAGACTCGGTAACAAAATGACACTTTGGGGAACTGGGTGGGATGAAGGCGGCGCCTGCATCTCCAAGCGCGGAATTCCTCGTCTCCGGCAGTCCTCTCCACTCCCTCCCCTCCAGCTCCAGCACACAATGTCTTCTCCCACCGCTGGCACTGTGGTCTTTGTTCATATAAATCCTACCCAGCCGCTCTCCTGCAAGGAATCACTCAGCGAGTTCTCACAACCCACACACCAGGGCCCGGCCGGCACCGACTCCTGCCTGCCTAGTGGAGACGTTCAAGTTTCTTCCTGGTCACATCCCATGCCCTCCAGCCCACTGGCAGCCTTTCTGTCCCTCCACAGACAAGAGTTCTTTCCCATCTCAGAGGATCTTTTCAGGCTGTTCCGCAACCGCGAAGGTTCTTCCTCCAGCCATTGGCAAGGCTGGTCCCAGCTTCATCTCCCAGGGCTCAGCTCACGTGACCTTCCCTGACCTCCCTGTGTAGTCGCCCCCCCCCCCCCCCCCCCCCGCCACTGCCTTTGTATTACCTTCGCCAACCTCCTCACAAGGTTTGTTTACTTCGTATTATCTCTTCTAGGGGCACGGGCCTTGCCTGCCTTGCTCACTGTATCGCAGTGTCCTGTGCATAACAGGCGCTCCAATAAATGTGTCTAAGCTGAATGGATGGATGAAAGAATTCTCAGTTAGAGGGTGGGGAAAGGATGCGAGGAGAGGGACCAGCAGGACTATGCTTTGTTGAAGGTGTTCTGAACCATTACCACCTCACTCTTCATCCCTGGGCTGGGGCCCATCCCTCTGTCTCTCTGGTTGGCTCTAGGCCCTTTTCTTATTATCTTATCCAACTGAGGGACCAGAAGAGGCAGCAACAGCTGGTGCAGGCTTAGAGCACCGAGGGAGCAGGTTCCAAGGTGCCATGATGTGAAGGGACTGGCAAGAGCTCTCTGACCCTAAAATATCCATTCCATCTCCTTGCCAGGGCCATCTTTTTTGTTTTTTTAATTTAGTTGTAATTGACGTCCTGTGTGAAATTCTGCTATTAGCATTAGGACAAGCTTGCCTGTCAGCTAAGACATTGCCTCCTGGGTCCTCCTTTTTTCAAATGTAAACAGCTCTGGTAAGGGTAACACAAAAAGTTGTCCCAGCTCCCTGCCATTAAACACACAGAGCAGGATCCTGCCTGGGACTGAAGCAGAACCAGCTGGCTCCCCTTTGCCAGATATAGAAAGTCCCAAGGGGCCGCCACTCCTACCCTAACAACGTGAACAAGCCTGATGAGATACAAAATCATCTTTAAAAACAAAACGCTTGAAGCAAGTGGTGAACAGAATCCAAGTGAAGCCCAAGGAAGCCCAGGGCTGCCAGTGAGACCGACGGAGGCCCCGCAGTATTCCCCTCCCACACAAGCTGGCGGCCAGCTTTAAGGGCTTAGCCTCGTCTGACTTCTCTGGGAGGCCTCCTCCTCCACAAGCGTTAAGAGTAACAAGGTTGGATCAGATAATAGCCCCGAACCTGCCCAGCCTGCCTCACAGGGTAATTATGAAGACGGAGTGGGACAGAGGCTGTAATCTGTCCTGAGCTATGTAAACATAAGCATCCACACGGACTTTAGCAGTTCAGCCCGGGGCCGTTCCTTCCTCTGCCTCTCCAATTACGTTCAAGAGTTTCCAACCAGAGAAAAACTCGACCCCAGTGGACACCACTTAAAACCAGAACAATGTCAGCTGACATTTTAGGTCTAACTACCAGTGTTTGTAGATGACATTTTGAAAATCATTCTCTTCGAGAGGGGACACGATTCCCCCTTCTGCTCTTGGGTTTCTCAAGTCTCCTTTGCCCCACCCGCAATCCTACACACGTACACACAACACACACACAATCTTCCTCCGCTTGGGTTCTAAAGTCAGCCCCACTGACCTGAACAAGCGTCAGTCTCGAGCAGGAAGCCAGTTCGAATCAAGGTCGACCTATGAACCTGGCCACTCCCTGGCCGACTGGGGGGTTTGGCCAGCATCTCTAGCAGTTATTATGAAAGTCTTCTGTAAACCTGTGCTGGCGCTTGCGCAAATCCCCCAGCTCTTTGACACAGGTGTCTTGACTTGGTAATGCAAATCTAGACCTTTAAATGAATCAGGTGTTTTCACTTATACCTGAAATTTTTGCTATTGATTTTCTTGCTTTCCTGGGCTTGGTTTTCGAGCCCCTAAAAGACATGAAGCTTTCTATTTAGTAGCTAAAGCTCTGTAACAGTTGATTTTTATTGGGGCCCATGAATCTTTCCCACAGCCTTGATCTAATCCGGGTCCCAGAGATATACTTCATTCACATTTACTACGAGCAGCATAACCAAAGCAGCTCACTGATAACTGAAGAAAAAATATCAGGTCATAAAGGAAGGACAGGAGTAGGCGCATTTTACAGAGGAAGAAAGCAAAGTTTGAAGATAGCTCCAGTCATTTGGCCAAAGGCGTACCATTATATAGGACTAGCAGAGATGGTCCTAGAACCTGTCTCCAGCCCCACATTATTCCCACCGTGTGCGGTGATAAGGGCTGCTCTGGAAGGAAGAGCCAAGGTGAAGACTGCACAACTAGTGTATCACTTAGGATTAGGTTTAGTTGTCAAGTAACAGAAAACAATTAATTAATTAATTAATTAATTTAAAATATATAGATTTTATATATATTTCCACAAAAAAAGAAATAAAGAGGTAAATAGTCCAAGCCTGGCGTGGAGGCCCCATAATGTCACTGGGCCATCCGGGCTCCTTCCGGCTTCTCTATCCACCTTCCTTAGGGGGTGTCCGCTGTCCTTTTGTCGTCAGGATGACTCCCAGATTTCCAGCCATTATATCCGTGTGTCAGGCAGGAAGGGATGAACTAAGGGAAACAGGCACTCAAGCCAGCTAAGTTTGTCCACTCTAAAGAACTTTCTAAAAATCACCATTCCATGCCTTCCGTTTGCCCTTAATTGGCTAGAACTGTGCCATAATTACTTCTAGCTTCAGAGGAGGTAGACACATCACCACCCTGGATAAAACTGGGGTTCTGTCAGTAAGGAAGGAGAAAACCTCTTCCACAGGAAACTAGCAGTCTCCCTCACGGGGAGGGTGGGCTCTCGGTGCCACCAGGGATCGATCCTATTCTATCACATGGGAAGAAACACGGAGGAAGAAGCCAAATCCTGTGGAAAACCCTCAGGCCTCATTTTACTTAATCACTTTCAGCCTTTCCAACACTTGATCACTCCCTCCTTACTAAGCACCTATTTTTCCTTTGGCTTCCAGGAAACCATATCCTGGTTTCTTCTTGGCTAGGTCCTCTTTCCCTTCCTGACCTCTGACACTGGGTGGACCCAGGGCTCAGGCCTCGGATGGCTTCTCAATCTAGCCTTCTCCCTGGAGGTCTCATCCAGCCCCTGACTTTATATACTCTTTATATGCTAAAGACTCCCCAATTTTTATCTCTAGCCCTGTCCTCTATCTTCTGGTCTCTTCTATCTGTGCCTGAAATCTCCCCTTAGATGTTTCACAGGTCTCTCAATACTAACAGGTCCAAAGCCACATTTTGTATTCAGGCACCCAAACTGATTTCTCCCCAGTGTTCTCCACCTGCGGAATCACACCACCGTTCACAGGTTTATGCCCAAAGCCTCAGGGTCATCCTCAACTCCTCCCACCCCAATGCCAGACCTTCCAACTGCGTCTGGAATCTGACCACCTCTCACCAAGTTCAGTGCCACACTCCTGGTCCAAGCCACTCTCATACCATCTCTCAGCAGGTATATGCAACCATCTCTTAACCGGTCTCCTTGTGTGATGATTAATTCTATGTGTCCACTTGACTAGGTCACGGGGTACCCAGATATTTGGTTAAACATGTTCTGGATGAGATTAACGTTTGAGCTGGTAGACTGAACACAGCAGATTTCCCTCCCCATTGCGAGTGGGCCTCACGCAATCCATTGGAGGCCTGAAGAGAACAAAAACGCCTGAGCAAGAGAGAATCTGCTGTCTCAGCCTGTCTTCAGGCTGGGACTTTGGTCTTCTCCTGACTTCGGACTTGGATTTGGGATCTTCAGCTTGTTAATGCAAATCATGGGACTTCTCAGCTTCCATATCCATGTGAGCCAATTCCAAACAAACGAACAAATAAATAAATTCACTCATTCATTCACTCCTTCTATTGGTTGTTTCTCTGAAGAACCCAGACTCCTACACTTTGCTTCATTCCTTCTCTTCTAGAGTCGATTTTTCACACTGCAGCCAGAGTGACAGTTCTAAAATGTCAATCAGATTATGCCCTTTTGCTCAAAGCTAGCCCATGGCTTATTGGATATACATTATCTTCTCTAACTGCATCTCTATTCTTTCCCTCACTCATGCTTCTCCAGCTATACTGACCTGCTGGCTGTTTCTTACACACACCAAGCATATTCCTACCACAAAGCCTTTGCCCCTGCGGTTCCCTATTCCTGGAGCGCTTTGACCTCAGATTTCCACATTGCTCATCTCCCCAGGTGATTCAGGTTTCTGCTCCAATGCTGTCTCTTCCACGTGA
This sequence comes from Balaenoptera musculus, assembly GCF_009873245.2. Taxonomy (NCBI): domain Eukaryota; kingdom Metazoa; phylum Chordata; class Mammalia; order Artiodactyla; family Balaenopteridae; genus Balaenoptera; species Balaenoptera musculus. The sequence continues at coordinate 62,246,377 of NC_045793.1, read as the reverse complement.
TCGTTCCTGCTGGCTGATCTTATCATTCTTCATTCTCTTAATCTGCCTTATTTTATTTTCATAGCACTTATCACTACCTAATATTATGGTATATATTGATTTACTTATTTTTTTATTTACCTGTCTTCTCCATGATAATGTTTACTCCATGAAAGCAGGGATTTTGTTGTGTTCAGCAGTACTTTATCCCCAGTGCCTGGTTATATAGTAAGTTGCAATGAACTGAATATTAGTGTCTCCCTACCAAATTCATATGGTAAAGCCCTAATGCCCAGTGTAATGCTATTAGGAAGTGAGGCCTTTCAGAGGTAGAGGGGAACAAAATTTGCCACCCTAAAATATCTCTTTGGCATGTGGATTATTTCAAGCTGAAAATAATCAAAGCCCAAAAGTCTCAGGAAGAAACTTTGACTTTCCCCCTAACTGCTATCACCTGTAGATCGAGGACTTGTTCCAGGAAGGGAGCTATCACCATAGATAACTATAGTATGAACTAGGGGTGTGAACAGGGAGGAACCTAGCAAAGTCTGTTTATTAAAATTCCTCTCTGTGTCCCATTGTCTCTGCAGGGCCCAGCAAACACCTGTTTACCAAACATTTGCTTTTCCCTCTCCATGTGAATTGCCTTCCTCCCCTTTGAAGCCCCAAACCACTACTCCCAACACCCTCTTTGTCTTTAGCTGAAGATGGTACTTAAGGTGAGGGCTTCAACCATATTGGCAAATTCCTTAGTTTTCCTGGGTCTCTCCCATGTATATATGTTATTAAACTTTGTTGATTTTTTTCCTGTTAATCTGCCTCATGTCATTTAATTCTTAGACCAGCCAGAAGAACCTAGAAGGGTAGAAGAAAATTTCTTCCTCTCCAACAGAGGGAATTAGGTCATGAGGGAGAGGCTCTCGTGAATGGCATTGGTGCCCTTTTAAAAGGGACCCCAGAGAGCTCTCTCACCCTCTTCCTGCCAGGCGAGGATATAACAAGAAGACAGCAGTCTGCAAACCAGAAGCAGTCTGTCACTAGAACCCCACCACACTGGCACCCTGATCTCAGACTACTAGCCTCCAGAGCTGTGAGAAATAAATGTTTGTTGTTTCAACACCCAGTCGATGGTAATTTGCTATAGAATCCCGAACTAAGTCATAGACACTCAGTGAAGATTGGTTGATTGAAAGAGTGAATTCATAATAGAAAAAAAACCCCTTTAGTAGACACTAACCATAATATAGCTATACGTTTTTCTTAGGGAGGCTTATACAGGGCTTTAGAACGTTATCCTTTAGCCTACGCAGAAATCCTAAGAGACAGGTGGATCAAGTTGGCAAAAACCTAAAAAGAATCCTCTGATGAAAGACATAACACGCCCTATTTATGTTAATACGAATTCCTTCCACCTTATTCCTTCCATAAACACTGCTGACTCTCAACAATATAATCCCTATCTAGCAAGTGATAGAAATTCTAGAAAGTGAGATGTAAAGGTTTTGCTTTATCTTCCAAATAGCATTGAAAATATAACTCAAGTATAAGCCCAAGAAACATGAGAAAGGGTTATGTTCTAATCCACATAGGCTGTTGCTGACCTTGAATTTTAGTAACTGACTGAATTCCTAACATCAAACCCTCTGTAGCAGGAGGGATAAGGATGCCATGGGCTTTCTGACCAAGCTGCTTCTTGAACAGAGATTCAGGGTATTTGTAAGAAGGGTACATATGTAGAGTAGGAATCAGTATGCATGTGGCAAAGAGAGAAATAAGAGTGATTAGCCTCTTGGTCATAGTTCCAGATAGGTACCATAAGTACTTGCTACCATAGCAAGTCAGGACCTCAGTGACGGTGAATAAAATGCTCCAGCAGGAGTGGAAAAGTGCTGGAAGAGAAAGTTACAAAAGATTCATTGTTGTTAAAGCAACAGTAGGTACTCTTTCTTAAAGGCTAGTTCACATTTCTCAAGATGGCATGTATAAACATGAAAAGAAAGCACTAGAAAAAAAGTGAACAATTTTTTTTTACTATTTTTTACAGTGAGGAATGTATCTTAGCGAGACACCAACGTCAGAATCAACAGAGGAAAATAATGTCAAATTAATTATGTAAAAAATACTACAGAAAAAATTCATTAAAAATTATATTGGGGCTTCCCCGGTGGCGCAGTGGTTGAGAGTCTGCCTGCCAATGCAGGGGACACGGGTTCGAGCCCTGGTCTGGGAGGATCCCACGTGCCGCGGAGCAACTGGGCCCGTGAGCCACAATTACTGAGCCTGCGCATCTGGAGCCTGTGCTCCACAACAAGAGAGGCCGCGATAGTGAGAGGCCCACGCACCGCGATGAAGAGTGGCCCCCGCTTGCCACAACTAGAGAAAGCCCTCGCACAGAAACGAAGACCCAACACAGCCATAAATAAATAAATAAAATAAATAAATAAACCCAAAAAAAGTTAAAAAAAAAAAAAAGATCCCGCGTGCTGCAACTAAGACCCAGCGCAGCCAAATAAATAGATAAATAAATATTAAAAAAAAAATTATAACACAAGTAACATACTGGAAAAAAACATTTGTCTCATGTATGACCAAGCATGAATTTCCTTGGTATATAAAACCCTTAATTAATCGATAGTTAAAGAGAACAACCCACTGGAAAAACAGCCCAAAGACAAAAAAGTAATTAAACATAATCATTTTGAATAAGCAAGCACAATTCACTGGTGTATAAACAAAATATAATATTTTTCCAAAAGCTGTTGTGAACTGTACTGTCTTTTTTTAATTGAAGTATAGTTGATTTACAATATTGTGTTAGTTTCAGGTATACAGCAAAGTGATTCAGTTCTCTCTCTCTCTATATATATATTTTTTGTTTGTTTGTTTTCAGATTATTTTCCTGAACTGTATGGTCTTGGGTCACCTCCTCTTTCCCTTGTCCCCCACCCATACTTGTTAATAGTCAGGATAACTTAGCAACATCTCATCCTAACTCCACAAGTTTTCAGTCATTCAAACAATCTCATTCCAGTTCTTTTATTTTAGTCATGTTCATTTATAAAATTTCAGTCTCCTATGCAATGGAAATCTTAATTTGCAAAACTTCAATACCATATTCAAACCACCTCTCCCCATCCAGCACAGGCTGAGTGCTGGCTGGGAATGGCGAGAGGTGAGCTGCCCTCTCACACACCCCCGCTCCATGGCTTCTGCTTGGCCCAAGGCTGCCCCTCTCTCTTGGTTGTTGCCACCTCCTTCTCTAAAACTGATTGGCCTTGGTTTTCACAGATGGCGAAGATGGCCAGAGCCAGCTCTCCAGGGGACGGACCATTTGATTTTCCTATGGTGACCCCTGTCTGGGGCTCCGGCCACAGAGCCACTGCTCTGGGAGGCCTAGGTAAGGCCTGACCCCTTCCTCACGCCCTACACCCTCACGTCAGCCTCAGGGATAGGAGATCCACCTCTGCACCCTTCCTCAGGAGGCTTCCTACCTCTGTACCCTGATCCGAGGGAACTTTCAGTGAAACGGGAAGTTGGGAAAATCCTACCCACTATGGCGAAGATCTTTTAAATGATTTCTATTTTATTTTTATTGAAACTTAGGTCTTAAAAGCTTAAAATTAAGAACAGAATGCATAACCTACTCATTAGCAGCCAGGAGGTGGTGGAGATATGTCCCCACGCTCGCAGGGAAGGCTCCCCCTGTGTGTCCTTCCTGTCGCAGCAGCAGGGCTACTACCTATCCCAAAGGTAGAAAAACCTTACAGTGAAACTGCTCTTCTAATCGACTGGTCAGTAGCCTTAAAAGTAATTTTCTGATTGTAACCTTCTTCCTTTCCTTGCCTCAATTAAAAATATTTTCTAGTAAGAAACTCACTACACTCTCAAAGCCTCAAGCTTTCAGTTTGCATTTAAAGAAGAATATACCTGTACATTGGCATCAACCTCAGTTCCCAAAGGCACATGTGTGACAAATCTCATCTCTGTTTTTAAAATATATTAACTTAGTTTTTATTCTGTGTCCCCATGAAGCTAACCTGGCAGTAAATTCAGGCCTGGACCTTCTCTTTACTTCCGTTCTGCTTTTAGGTCACAGGAATCTTTTTGGTGCTGTGGCTTGAATCACAGGGACTACGACTTCTTCCATCAAGACCTGGCAACAGCTACGTCCCTGTGCCCTTAACACCTGCTCAGTCCATGGCCCTGCTCCTCCAAGACCACAGCTCTCTCCTCTCCTCAAGCCAAGGGGAAGAGTCTCAGTCTCTCTTTCACCCTGGCCTTACCCCTTTCCCTCAAGCCCTAATCTCCTCAGTTGATAAAAGTGTCTAGGAAAACAAATCCAAGAAGTCTCCAAGCTTCCACAGAGCTCTGCTGTCCACCCTTCTCCATTCCCCTTTGGACACAGTGGAGCACAGATCCTGTTATGAGCAGGGTTGGGGGTGGAGAAGATAAGAAAAGGGTAAGTATGCAGGGAATAAGAATTATACAATTAATTCACCAAAATATTTCCAACCACGTCCTGTTCTTGTGCTCTGTTTTCTCAGTCCTCAAATCACCCTGACCTGTAAGGTGCCCTCTCACAATGAGACATCAGGGCACATTTCCTAGGAAGTAAGTTACCTTGGCGTGTGATTTCCTATAAGGTGGCCTTAGATGTCAATCTCTATGAATTAGGCTCCAAGCAGGGTGGTAAAAAGTAAGGAAACCCCATTTTAAATAACCTGTCTTTACTCCTGAGGTCTGTGAATTAATCTACTAATCTAATTTCTTTGAAGCTTTCGTTTTGGTTGGATGCACAGGCATTTAAGAGTAAAATAATTGGACTAGAGTAGATGGTTTAAGTGCACAGCTAATGGGGTTTAAACACTTCTTCTACCTCCTTGGCTTGCCTGACTAGCTGCCATTCCTGGTTTAGGATAGGACTTATTGATGAATAGGCAAGTTATAGCATCATCTGTTTGTGCGATCTAAGGGATTCAAAAGTCTCACCCCAAAGAACAAAGATTTGTCTCTATCAATCTGCATTGCTGTCTGAAATTCTACTCATTAAACATTTATTTCCTTGCAATAACCAATGCCTCTTGGATAGCTCAGGTGTCCTCTTAAAGATGCAATTATTAACCTTGGGAAAGAGAATACTGTTATGGGATATGATTTTATCTGATTGCTTTTAATTTGAAAGGAGCAGCTAATACCCTGACTCCACTGACGCCTTGGGGAATATAGACAATGATTACTGGGAAAATGAGGTATAACTAATATGTCCCCAGTCTTGACGTGCCTGAGGCAATCAAATAAGGCCGCCTTTTAAAAAGTATCTGTAATTCAAAGGCACAGAATCTTCATCCCTTAGATTCCAGGAATTCCTTTTTTTTTTTCTTTCAGCCTTAATCCCACAGGGAGGGTGACTTGAGTTAGAGCCCTCCTGCTGACTCACAGTGAAAATATAGTGAGTCAATAAGGACCTTTGTGGCCTTAAGCCACAGAAAGTTTTGGATTTATCTGTTGCTGAGACATAATCTAACCTATTCCTTTTTTTTTTTTTTTTCTGAGTTTACCTCCCCATAGTAATCCCTGGACATCGTTGAGGAATGTTTACATGGTCCCCAGATTCTCTCTGGCTGTTGCTTGTCCCCTCTGCTGTACTCTGAGCTGCTGCTGCACTGGGACTCAGAAGTTACCTCTTGACTTCTTGTAGGTTATGATGTTCTGCTTCTTTGGGTTGCTCTCCTCCTCTTCTTCCTCTTCTTTCTCCTTCTTTTTATTCTTCTTCACCACTTTCCTCCTTGCCCCTTTGCCAACTCTCCAAAGTACAGCTAAAAATAAGCTGAAGGTTTAAAAATATTTATTGACGACTGAGGACAACAGTAAGGAATTACTGTCCAAAAGAGAACACTTAAAGCTGTATGTGGGTTATTGCTTCTACACACACCCCTCCACAACGAGTGGCCCCCTAATGACTGTCTCTCTCCTCAGCTCCTCACAATGTTGAAGTAGCAGTTCAAATTCCACCAAGATAGGGGCCATTCACCATGTCCCACTATTGCTAGATCCCACCATCAACACAAAATCATCTCCAGATGTCTGACTCTGCTCTTCTTTAAGAGACTCTGCCAAATTATTAGGTATAACTGCTCAGCATCTCATCTCTTGGATGAAATGGACAAATTCATAGAAAGATAAAAATGACCCAGTCTGACCTAAGGAGAAACAGAAAATCTGAATAGACCTATAACGAGCAAAAATAAATAAATAAACTAAATGAGCAACGGGAAAATTTTCAACAAAGAAAAACCTAGGCCCAAATGGCTATCCTGGTGATTTCTCTCAAATATTTAAAGAAGAAATAATGCCAATATTAAACAAACTCTTTTAGGAAATAGAAGAGGCTGGACTACTTCCCAATTCATTTTACTAGGTCAGTATTAGCCTGATACTAAAGCCAGATAAAGGCACTACAAGAAAAGAAAACTAGGCTCATGAACACAGATACAAAAATCTTTAATAAAATGCTAACAAAATAAACCCAGGAAAATATAAAAAGAATTATACACCATAAACAAGTGAGGTGTATCTGAGAATACAAGGTTGGTTTAACATTCAAAATCAGTTAATGTAACACTATATTAACAGAAGAGATGAAAAAAAACATGATCATCCCAATGAAGCAGAAGAAGCATTTGACAAATTCCAATACTTATTTATGATTAAAAACTTTTAACACACTAGGAATAGAAGGAAACCTCCTCAATTTGATAAAGGGCTTCTATGAAAACCCTACAGCTAACATCATACTTAATGTTAAAGACTGAATTCCTTTCCTGTAAGATCAGGAATGAGACAAAGATATCTACTTCAACCACTTGTGATAGTTAATTGTATATGTCAACATATGTACATACACACATACACACACACACACACACATTCTGTTTCCCTGGAGAACCTTGGCTAATACATCACTTCTATTAAACATTGTACTAGAGGTTCTAGCCAGTGCAACAAGGCAAGAAAAATAATGTAAGAGCATATATATTGGAATGTAAAAGTATACAGATTGGAAAAAAAAAAGTACAATTGTATGTATTTACAGATGACACAATGTTATGCGTAGAAAATCCCAATGAACCTATAAAATCTATCAGAACTAATAAGTGAGTTTAGCAGTGCCATAGGATAAAAAAATCAGCATACAAAAATCAATTGTGTGTTATACTCCAATAAAGATGTTAAAAAAAAAAAACAAACACAATTGTGTTTCTACGTACGAGCAACCAACAACCTGAAAATGCAATTAAGAAAACAAATATAGTCATAATAGCATCAAAAAGAATAAAATACTTAGGAATAAATTTAACAAAAGAAATGCAATATCTATACAATGAAAACAACATAACATTGCTGAAAAAATGTAAAAGATCTAAAATTTAAAAGATCAGTATAAATGAAGATACAGCATGTTCATGGAATATAAGACTTCATATCACTAAAATTGCAATTCTCCCCAAACTGATCTATAAATTCAACACAATCCCAATCAAAATCCCAGTTGTTGTTTTTTTTTTTCTGAGAAATTGGCAAGCTTATCTTAAAATGTATATAGAAATGCAAAGGACCTAGACTAATCAAAATATTAAAAAAAAAACAAATTTCAAACTTACTGTAAAGCTACAGTAATCAAAACATCATGGCAGGGCTTCCCTGGTGGCACAGTGATTAAGAGTCTGCCTGCCAATGCAGGGGACATGGGTTCAAGCCCTGGTCTGGGAAGATCCCACATGCCACGGAGCAACTAAGCCCGTGCGCCACAACTACTGAGCCTGCGCTCCAGAGCCCACGAGCCACAACTACTGAAGTCCACACACCTAGACCCCATGCTCTGCAATAAGAGAAGCCACCGCAATGAGAAGCCCATGCACCGCAACAAAGAGTAGCCCCCACTTGCTGAAACTAGCGAAATCTCGTGTGCAGCAACAAAGACCCAACTCAGCCAAAAATAAATAAATAAATAAATTTATTAAAAGAAAAAGTCCTTAAAAAAAACAGCATGGCATAGGCATAAGGATAGACATATAGATTAAAGATACAAAACAGAGAGTTCAGAAATAATCCCACGCACCAACCTTCAAGATGGTGGAGGAGTAAGATGTGGAGATCACCTTCCTCCCCACAAATACATCAAAAATACATCTACATGTGGAACAACTCCTACAGAACACCTACTGAACTCTGGCAGAAGACCTCAGACTTCCCAAAAGGCAGGAAACTCCCCATGTACCCGCGTAGGGCAAAAGAAAAAAGACAAAACAGAGACAAAAGAATCATTCAGCTTTTTCTTTTCCTCTACAGCTGACCATAATAATAAACAAGTAAATTCCCTGTTAAAAAAAAAAAAGAATAGGGACAGGACCTGCACCTTGGGGAGGGAGCTGTGAAGGAGAAAAAGTTTCCACACACTAGGAAGCCCCTTCACTGGTGGAGACGGGGGAGGGAGGGGCGGGGGGGGGGAAGCTTCGGAGCCACGGAGGAGAGCCAGCAACAGGGGTGCAGAGGGCAAGCGGAGAGATTCCTGCACAGAGGATTGGTGCCGACCAGCACTCACCAGCCCGAGAGGCTTGTCTGCTCATGTGCTGGGACGGGTGGGGGCTGGGAGCTGAGGCTCCGGCTTCGGAGGTCAGACCCCAGGGAGAGGACTGGGGTTGGCTGCGTGAACACAGCCTGAAAGGGGCTAGTGCACCACAGCTAGCTGGGAGGGAGTCCGGGAAAAGGTCTGGAACTGCCAAAGAGGCAAGACACCATTGGTTGTGGGCGCGAGGAGAGGGGATTCAGAGCACCGCCTAAACGAGTTCCAGAGACGGGCGCGAGCCGCGGCTATCAGCGCGGACCCCAGAGACGGGCATGAAACGCTAAGGCTGCTGCTGAAGGCACCAAGAAGCCTGTGTGCAAGCACAGGTCACTAACCACACCTCCCCTCCCGGGAGCCTGTGCAGCCCGCCACTGCCAGGGTCCCGTGATCCAGGGACAACTACCCCAGGAGAATACACAGCGTGCCTCAGGCTGTTGCAACCTCATGCTGGCCTCTGCCACCGCAGGCTTTCCCTTCATTCCGTACCTCTCCCTCCCCCCCATCTCACCCCGGCCTGAGTGAGCCAGAGGCCCTAATAAACTGCTACTTAACCCCGTCCTGTCTGGGCGAAGAACAGACGCCCTCAGGCGACCTACATGCAGAGGCAGGGCCAAATCCAAAGCTGAACCCCGGGAGCTGTTCGAACAAAGAAGAGAAAGGGAAATAAAAACAAAAATAAACATATCAGACCTAAAGAAACTTAAAAGCTTTTGCACAGCAAAGGAAACCATAAACAAGACGAAAAGACAACCCTCAGAATGGAAGAAAATATTTGCAAACGAAGCAACTAACAAAGGATTAATCTCCAATATATACAAGCAGTTCATGCAGCTCAATATCAAAAATACAAACAACCCAATCCAAAAATGGGCAGAAGACCTAAATAGACATTTCTCCAAAGAAGATATACAGATTGCCAACAGACACATGAAAGGATGCTCAACATCACTAGTCATTACAGAAATGCAAATCAAAACTACAATGAGGTATCACCTCACACCGGTCAGAATGGCCATCTTCAAAAAATCTACAAACAATAAATGCTGGAGAGGGTGTGGAGAAAAGGGAACCCTCTTGCACTGTTGGTGGGAATGTAAATTGATGCAGCCACTATGGAGAACAGTATGGAGGTTCCTTAGAAAACTAAAAATAGAACTACCATATGACCCAGTAATCCCACTACTGGGCATATACCCTGAGAAAACCATAATTCAAAGAGTCATGTACCACAGTGTTCACTGCAGCACTATTTACAATAGCCAGGACATGGAAACAACCTAAGTGTCCATTGACAGATGAATGGATAAAGAAGATGTGGCACATATATACAGGGGAACATTACTCAGCCATAAAAAGAAATGAAATTGAGTTATTTGTAGTGAGGTGAATGGACCTAGAGACTGTCATACAGAGTGAAGTTAAGTCAGAAAGAGAAAAACAAATACTGTATGGTAACACATATATATGGAATCTAAAAAAAAAAAAAAAAACAGTGGTTCTGAGGAACCTAGGGGCAGGACAGGAATAAAGATGCAGGCATAGAGAATGGAGTTAAGGACACGGGGAGGGGGAAGGGTAAGCTGGGACGAAGTGAGAGAGTGGCATGGACATATATACACTACCAAATGTAAAATAGATAGCTAGTGGGAAGCAGCCACATAGCACAGGGAGATCAGCTCGGTGCTTTGTGACCACCTAGAGGGGTGGGATAGGGAGGGTGGGAGGGAGGGAGGGAGACACAAGAGGGAGGAGATATGGGGATATATGTATACGTTTAGCTGATTCACTTTGTTAAAAAGCAGAAACTAACACACCATTGTAAAGCAATTATACTCCAAAAAAGATGTTAAAAAAAAAAAGTTATTATTAGGAAAAATTTCCAATGACCCCAGATTCTTGCATCTTCCCAAACACAGAAAAGCACAAATATCATAACTTGAGATGCCTGTTCTTTGCGATTAGCAGTAATCTTTTGATGCTTGACTATGTGATTTTCCCAGCAAAAACTTCATATATATCCTGGCTCCTCCCTTATCTCTTTAAAGCAGTTCCTCAGAGCTATCTGAGAGGCTGTCTCCCAGACTATAGTCCTCAGTAAGGTCCCTGAATAAAACTTAACTCACAACTTCTACATTGTGTGCTTTTCTTTCAGTTGACATAATATAAAAATATTAATGAGATGTTTTTAAAAATTAAGTTTTCAAAATCTGTGTACATTTTACATTTACAGCAAATTTCTGTTTGGTCTAGCCACATTTTAAAAAATTTATTTTTTTATTTAGGCTGCGCCAGGTCTTAGTTGTGGCATGCAGGCTCTTAGTTGTGGCATGCATGCAGGATCTAGTTCCCCGACCAGGGATCAAACCCAGGCCCCCTGCATTGGGAGCATGGAGTCTTATCCACTGGACCACCAGGGAAGTCTCTGGACTAGCCACATTTTAAGAGCTCAGTAGCCACCTGTGGCTAATGGCTATTGTATTGGAGAGACCACCCCTACCAGACCCTGATCCCTTAAATTTCTGTCAGCCGTACTCATTCTTCCCTGAAACACTCCAAGATTATTTGCTTTGTACCTTGATAGGCACTGTTCCCTTTTCTTGGAAATTCCTTCCCCTGTCTAAGTCTTTTGAATCTTGCCTACCTTCTAGTGTCATCTCAAATGTAAGACAAAGCTTTTCCGCCTGGGCCAGAGGTGTTCGCTCACTTATCTTTTCTACCATAGATTATCTTAATCTATGCACATATATCATTTCTCTTTATTGTCTTGTTGAAAGTATTGAGACATTTTTGTTTCTCTTCTCAGGCCTAACAGATTGCCTTGCACATAGTAGGTACTCAATAATCATTCATTGTTTTAAAGTGGATTGCACTGAATTCACTGCAAAGGAAAGGAACTAGTCTAGTCTAGCCTAGTCTAGTGACTAGTCTAGCAACTAGCCTAGTCTAGGAACTAGTGGTTTGAGAATCAAACCACTGACAGCTAGTGAAACATCTGTCTGGCAATATGTTTTCTACCTACCGGGAAACCAGAGGCCTGCTGACTTGTCACTCTATATCCAAAGTAACCATTAATTATATGGAAAATGTTCACATAATGCTATGTGGTAATTCAAGAGAGTCCTCATCATTAAGTTGATGATTATATTTTATTTAGCTATTATCACTTTAAGGCTGTGCAGGGCTCCCTTTTGGTAGACTGTCTGTTAACTTAGCTAGAATACTCTCTGTCATCTTGTGAAGAACTGCCAGTTAGTCTGTTTTTCAGGCACTGAGGATTGTTGAAAGGGATGGAAAGAAATGGTAACTTCTTTGACTAAATATTTATAAAGTGTTCACATCTCCCTGGTCCCATTCTATTTAAAAAGCGAATTCTGGCTGCTAGGAAAAAGAGTAAAGGAGCACTAGAGCACCAGACTTCCTCTCTCCAAGTTCTATCTTTCCACTTACGCTTGTTTCTGTCTGCTGTGAGGCTGCAAAAAGCACTAGCTTGCTTTCCTTACAGAGGTCCCAGAGCCGAGGTTACTTAAGTTTCTTCCCCAAAGAATATGAAAAATGACCTCATACAAAAACTAGTTACTAATACTGAAGTGTTACTTCACATAGGTGTTTGCACTGTATTTATTTGACAATACAAATGAAACCCTTGTGGGTCTCTCTGACTTAGCCGGTGTCACACCATTTAGACTCTCCTGTACTAAGTATCAAGACCAGCTTTTCACTCACCAGAGTCCTAGACTTTGCAGAATGTGGAGGTTCTCGAGCAAGATGAGATTACTCCATGTTAGGAACTTGTGCTCTGACAAGAAAACCCCTGGGTTAATAACCATTCACTGACTGTGAGATATTGAGCAAGTTCACAAACTGAGCTTTGTTTCTTTCCGTATAATGCTATTTAGCTCATAAAATTGTGGACAACAAATGTTGCCCGCTATCCAGCGATCAGCCACTGCAGCCACCCCCAACGGTGTGCCTTGAGGGGAATTCACAATGGAGAAAAACAGGATACTGGCCCTAGATAGATAAGATGCCTATCAAAGGAATAAGTTCAATGAGCCCAGACTCTTGTATCTTCCCACACTTAGAAAAGCACTAAAATCATTAACTTGAGAGGTCTGTTTTTTTGTGATTAGTAGTAATCTTTTGATGTTCGACTGTACTTTCTTTTTTCCAGCAAAAATTCCTAGATATCTTGGCTCCCACCTTACCTCTTTGAAACAGTTCCTCAGTGTCAACTTAAAAAAAGGCACAACATGAGAGTTGTGAGTTAAGTTTTATTGGGGGCAAAATGAGGACTATAGCCCGGGAGACAGCATTTCAGATAGCTCTGAGAAACTGCTCCAAAGAGGTAGGGGGGAAGGTCAGAATATATGTGCTTTTGGTGAAGGAGGAGTACACGCAATCAAGCACATATTTTTTGCAGAAGGTTGCTGCTAGTCATGAGGAGCAGTCATCACCATGAAGAATTTTAGTGCTTTTCTAGATATGAGGAGATACAAGAATTGGGCTCATAAAATCGGCTCCTGAAAATAACTATCTGAAGACCTGTTCTGCCAGTTTTTCCCAGAGCACAGAGTGCCTCACTTCTGTTCTCCACCCTGAACTCCTTTCAGGGGGTGTTGAAAGTCAGCAGCTGCAACAGCACATGATTTAATCCTTGTAGAGGTAGATGGCAAATGCCAATGGCAAGTGCCAATTTGTAGTTGACAAGAGCTATCTGAGAGGCTGTATCCAGGATATAATCCTCAGTAAGGCCACCAAATAGAGCATCATTCTCAACTTTAGGTTGTGCCTTTTTCTTTTTTGTGACAAAATCATTGTGAGGTTTAGATGAGATAAGGTGCCATAGTACATAAAGTGCCTGATGCATGGTAAAGGCCCAATAAATATAAGATATTATCTTCCTCTGAGAAAGACATCCATTTACAAAATAGTAGGTAACATACTTTTTAATTCTCCTGTGAATTAAATGGTAATCGTCACAGTCCTCAGGGGTTAACAGGTGAGGCTGCCCAAAGTCAAAGGAGAGCAACCCAGAGGTTACAGCCAAGATCTTGGCATCCTTGTCATACGTTTGTGATGAGGGCAGAATGTGCCACCCAAAACATGCCTCCTTGGCATAAGGATTATTTTGAGCTGATTTTTTTGAGAAACTGCACACAAGGGAGCTCTGAAGATAGAGTAGAAGTTTTGTAAGGGAAGTTTACATTAGAAAGGGAGCCTGTACCAGGAAGAGAGTTATTACCAGAAATAACTTTTTCACCTAAGAGATTTACCTGCATAGCAGGGCTACCTTTGTTTTTTTTGTTTGTTTTTTAAAAAATTTTATTTATTTATTTATTTATGGCTACATTGGGTCTTGATGCACATGGGCTCTCTCTAGTTGTGGTGAGCAGGGGCTACTCTTTGTTGCGATGTGTGGGCTTCTCCTTGCGGTGGCTTTTCTTTGTTGCGGAGCACAGCTCTAGGCGTGTGGGCTTCAGCAGTTGTGGCTCAGGGGCTCTAGAGTGCAGGCTCTGTAGTTGTGGCACACGGGCTTAGTTGTTCCGCAGCATGTGGGATCTTCCCGGACCAGGGCTCGAACCCGTGTCCCCTGCACTGGCAGGTGGATTCTTAACCACTGCACCACCAGGGAAGTCCCAGGGCTACCTTTGTTTACCTAACATTTTATCTTCTCACCTTCCTGTGAATTGCCTCCCTGCCACTGAAGCCCCAGAACCCTCTCCCTTTCTTTATTTAGCTCAGAATGTATAAGCCTCAATGTCTGGCTGCCTTTTGAGTCTCATATCTTTGTGGGGCCCCCATGACCAATTAATTAAATACATTAATTAATTTCCAATTTAATTTTGAAATTAAAAGTTAAATTAATTTAATTAACTTAAGTGCCTAATTAATTTACACACTTAATTAAAAATTTATTTCTTCTGTTAATGTCTTTCATTAAGGGGGTGGGGGGTCAGCCAAGAACCTAGAAGAATAAACAGAAAATTATTTTTCCTCCCCTGCATTTGGGATACCAGGGTGCCTCAGAACATCAAAACTTGGAAGTTTTGCTATAAAATATTATTGTCCCCCACTACACATGGGAGAAAAATTGAGGCTTGAGAAAGTTAAGGCTACATAGCTCATCAGTACCTAATAAATAGTGGTGCGGTTGCTAATAAACAGTGGTGCTGAGATTTGGTCTTCAGTAATCTTTGAACTATTTAGTTAAGTAAACATGTTTATTTTAATATTTATGGCAGTTATTTTTTCGTTAAACTTTTTATTTTGAGACAATTGTAGGTTCATGTGCAGTTGTAAGAAATAATACAGAGAGAGCAAGAGAGATCCCATTAACCCTGTACCCAGTTTCCCCCAATGATAACATCTTGCAAAACTATATTATCACAACCAGTACATCTGATAGGGATAGCATAGGATAGTTACACAGGTAGTCGTAGAAGTCCCAGTAGGGGACTATAGTTAGAGAGGGAAACCTAGGAAACTTTGGGAGACCACTGTAAGTTAATGATCACTCAAGAAAGCTATTGGAATATCATGGAACGAAGCAGGCTTGCTTAACTATAAAGCCATAAATAAAAGCACAAGATATGCCCTAGGCCATTAGGTGGAAGAAAAATGTCACCATCCTTCTACTGATTTGAATAAGCACTATGATAATCCTAGTTTGACCTCAGAGGGTCAGACACTCTCCTGCCTGATATGAAGGAGGAACTAGTGATATAAGCCTCATGTCTACTTGAAGAAGGCGGTCTTTTCCCCTCCCCCTTTCCTTTGACTATAAAATTGTAGCCCACTTAATCCTCAGGACAGAGCTCTCTCGCCTGCCTGCTTGCATCTCTTACAGCATCCTATATTAATAGATCTACTTCTTTCCTATCACTTTTCCTCTCACTGAATTCCTTCTGCACTGAGACACAAAGAACCTGAGTCTCAGTAAGTCCAAACACCAGGTGAGTGATTCTAATTAAAAGACCGTGGGTTCAAGTCCCAATCTGAGGTGCACAGTTTCACACCCACCTTGATGCCGTCAAGTTACAAAATATTTGCATTGCGAGAAGAATCCTTCATTTGCCATTTTATAGGCACCTCCACTTCCCTCCTGCCCCTTCCCCCTCCTTAACCCTGGCAAGCACTAACCCTATTCTCCATTTCTATAATTTTGTCATTTCAAGAATGTTATATAAATGGAATAGTAAGGGTTTCTTGTCGCTTCAGACTATATTAGATGTGAGTCAAAGCATATATGCTCTTTCAGTGAACAATAAATACGAATTTAGGGTGGATGAAGAGGCTTGAAGTTTATAAAGCTGGAGAGATAGGCAAGGGCCAGATCATATGTGCCACATGAAATAATTTGAATGTTATTCCATAGCCCATGGAAAGCTGTTTAAGGATTTTAGTTAGGAGAGCAACAACTTCAGATGTGTGATTTAAAGAGCTCACTCTGGGGCTTCCCTGGTGGTGCAGTGGTTAAGAATCCACCTGCCAGTGCAGTGGACACGGGTTCGATCGCTGGTCGGGGAAGATCCCATGTGCCGCGGAGCAACTAAGCCCGTGCGCCACAGCTACTGAGCCCACGTGCCACAACTTAAGAAGCCCCCGTGCCTAGAGCCCGTGCTCTGCAACAGAAGAAGCCACCAGGATGAGAAGCCCACACACCGCACGAAAAGCAGACCCCGCTCACTGCAACTAGAGAAAGCCTGCGCACAGCAACCGAAGACCCAATGCAGCCAAGAATAAATAAATAAAATAAATAAATTTTAAAAATAAATAAATAAATAAAGAGCTCACTCTGGCAGCCATGTACTGGATTGGTCTAGGCTGGAAGCAGGAAGAGAAATCAGAATCTAATATCAGTAGTCTATGGAAGGTATTCCAAAGAGCTGAACTAAGCAATGGCAGGAAGAGGAGGAGGAAACACATAACGAAGATGTTGAAGAGAAATCACGGAGGCGGAAGGTGAAGTCCAGGACTCTGGCTTGGCTGACTGGCTGGGTAGCTAGGTCATTTACCAGACAAATGAAGGTCAAGATCAGAGTGCAGAGGGTGAGCTCAGATTTCAAATACTCATTTCAAGACACTTGTGAGACATCTGTGGACAATGTCCAGGAGGATACATGGGGCGTGAGCTCTAAAGAGAGTTCTGGGCTGATGATAATGATTTGCAGTCTTCCACCCACATGTAAGAGGCAATGGAATCCACGGTGATGAAGAGTTCCCGCAGAGATGGTGGACACAGGGAGAAAACAGAGAGCAAGACAAATCACTTCCCTTCTATTTTCTTATCTGCAAATGGGCTATAATGATAACCATCGAGCCTACATCGTATCTCTAGGGGTGAGGGGCGGGGGAAAAATATGTATGACAAGGGTTAAAACACTACAGAATTTGATAAATTCAAGGTATTACTACTGCAATAAAGATAATCTTAAAACACAGACCTATAATAAAATACTGGCAAGTTTTCAGCCCTTTTTATTTTTTCCTTTTAGCAGTTAGCACTTTTTTAAACCTTTTCCAAACATCTAAGTCATGCTCCTATTTTTGAAGAAGTCAGAAAGGCAGACATTCAATTACAGTGGTATTCTGAGCAGTTGTTCAGGTATAAATAGCAGCTTCAACAGACAAAATCTTATAGTTAGGCTCAAGTCCTCAACCACAGCTCCAGAAAAAGTGGGATGGGAGCAAGCGAAGCACCAAAGGACTTTATCTTCAATTGAAAAAGTGAAAAAGCAACATCAAATGTATCTTTTCTTCCTGTGGTACATTTATTTCTGATTTTTCCATTTGCATATTGCTCTCAATACCTTCTGCCAACAGAAAGTCAGCACAAGTGGAGGAGAGATACTCATGTGTGAGAGAGCCCTCTTGCAAATCAAAACATGTGTAGTCGTATCTAGTAATCCCTCCTCCCCTCCATTTGCACCACATTCCCCAGCCTCACCACGGGGGTGCCTTATTTCCTTCACTTTCTTTATATCTTTTTTTTTTATTAATAGGATTCATGGATACTACAGTGAAAGCACAGAGAGGACACCAAACTGATTACTAAGGAAAATGCACAGAAGTACCTACCTGTGCAAAAGTTTCACGCTAAACCATAATATACTCTAAGTATCTGGAAAGTGAAATCACAGATTTCCAAATACTCAACAGACTTCACAAATTCTATCAAACTTACACATATATTTATTAGGCTACTTCCCTCTTATTAGACTGAGGGAAATAGGAACCATTTATTCAAATTCTTTCCGTCACATTGATTGATGAACACTCTCATTCATCGGGCCACTATCTATCTGGTGAAGACTGGGAACATGTCAATATGTTAGGGTCTGGGTGGGGCCTGGGGCTTGGGGAGAGCAGAACAGCTTGAAAAATTTAGTCTGGTGGATACTAGTGATTTAATAGAATCTTTTCTTTTTTTTTTTGATTTAATAGAATCTTGATTGTGATGTTACCAAAATCTCTTCACATTTTTAAAGAATTCCATATTACCTAAGGGACCTTGGGAAGCCAAAGGCATATATATACTGTGGATTCTCCATATTTGCTAATTCTTTTTTTTTTTTTTGGATAAAGCAATCTATAGTGAGTTATCTTATTTATCACTGCTTAATTTGGAAAAGGTCGTGAGCCAGGAGCTAAGGGTCCCAGTCATGAGTTGAATAAAGGAGGCCTGCACAAGTACAATAAAGAATCCTACATAACCACATGACCTGCCAAGGCTACATCTGCCCAGGGGAGCAAACTGAGTATTGCCACAGGAAGTCACTCTGTGCTGTTCTGAAGCTTTGCTGAATCGAGTTGTGTACCAAGCCAAGGCATTAAAATCAGTAGGGCTGGTTCATGGTTTAATAATGGATGAAATTCATGAAGATAGAAAGCTTCCTCCAGGAAAGCCCCATCCATCTCTGGCCCATGTCTCTGCTTTTTACCTAGGTTTCATATGTATTGAGAAGAATCACTCCCAGTTACCAATAATCTTAGTGGTGCTGAGAAAAGCTCCCTGTATGGAGGAGCCGATGATGGCCCACCATATAGTACAATAGAGTTAGTTGCAGGGGAGAAGAGGTAGAGAGTCATGTTGAGGGCTGGTGTTGGGACTCACCATGACCAGAACAGATCTTTTGCAGGTCGGGGGGTGGGGAAGGGGAGTAGTGTTGGGGACAGGGAAAAGTAGAGAAGGGAAGAAACACAAGAGTGTTTCTCTGCTTTTACCGGGATGCGTGGCTTCCTAGTGCTTCTAAATCCAGAATGGGTTTTGTGGGCTGGCTGACTCTTCCTCTCTCCAATAATGAGGGTGAGAAGGAATACCAGCTAGTTTAATTAATCATGCATTCAACAAATATTTAGTGCATACCTGTTATGTACCAGCTGTTCCAGGAGCTGCAGTGAACACGTCAAGGAGCTCATCTTCTGGGTTGGAATAGGGGTTGAGGATAAACATTCTAAAGCCAGCATCCTGGTAGCACTGATCATCCCAGTGCCCTTGACTCAAGTCTTCAACATTTTACTTGTTTGCACGTCCTTGGCCTCTCAACCACATGCTCTACCTACAGGGGACCATTGACATAACAACAAGCCCTGCATTCTTGACTCCCCATTTACACAGGCTCAGTCACACTGTTTTCACTCTTTTTATTCATCCTCGTGGTCTCACTTTCTGCCCTGTTCACTCCTATGCATTGTCTGCAACAGGAATACCATGAGCAGTTTTCAGGATTTAGCCAAGCCCTGAGGCCTGAGCCCACTCCCCCCTTTCCATTTTGATGGACTTCCGGGCACAACATAACACCTGCTTTGCCTTTGTTTTGCTACAAGCCCTCAGCTCTTGAATGCGCCCCTCCCAGTGCTGCCTTGTGTAGACACTCTCCTCTGCTGGCTGTCACAGCCAACCAAGAGATGACTGCCAGCACATTCTCCACTCTGGTGCCCACCACATGTGCCTTGCTGAGAAACAATGGTACCTATCCTCCTTCCCATGTACAGCAGGCTGTGCCATGCCTGCAGGCCTCAGTGGGGGTGATGCCCACCCCCGTACCCCAAGACATCAGTCGGCACGATTGGAACTATTCTTCCGGGCCCCTGCCTTTTTGAAAAAATCAGAATAACCAGGTCTCTGAGACTTGGGCCTGGACACTCCAAGGAGGGTGGGGGAGTGGAAGCGAAACCCCTAGCCCCTGTACTTGGGCATGGACTGACTGGACAGACTCAGGATTGCACCCTGAGCTGGAACATTACCAGGTTATTACCACCTGAGGATATTGTATAGGCACCATATATCATTATATCATTATTAGAATTATTACTATTTGCATACAAGATATGCAAGATAATTTTACCCCAAGGTAAGAGTAAGTGGTTGATGTTGGTTGATGACTAGCTCCCTGTAATGCTCTCTAAGAGATGGTGACAACTGAAAGGCAAAGTGTTCCTGTCTAGCACCATCCCCTTCTTTGGGGACAGGCATTGTGACTTGTCTTGGCTCTCACTTCTTCCCATTCAGTAGTGTAAGTCACTTACTAGTCTGTAGGAAAGTCTTGAGGGGGAAACACTGTCCTAGAGGACTGTAAACTAAATCAAAGGCATGGCCTTTGGGGAGCTTTTTTGTGTCAAAGAGAATTAGATCCTCCAGGTACTTTGATGCCCTGGGGAGATCAAACATAGATTCATGAAGTAGAAAAAGGAGCCATGTAAAGCAATATAGCAAACAAATGCAAATTAAAATCAAATAGCTATAAATTCTAGAGGGACCTGGAATAGAGATGCAGTATAGAGATGACAGTGAAGGAAGGCTTACTGGAAACAGGATCCTCCCAAGATAGTGGGCATGGTACCTGCTGCCAGTCTGTACCACACCAGCCACCAGACAGAAGGAAAACCTGCCAGGGATGCTAGAGGGAAAATCCAATGTCTGTGATTAGCTGTCAGACAGTCATTAGCATTCCCCTGACCACAGAGGAGCTCAGATTTGAAGGTCTCACCTGATCAAACACACTTTCTGTGTAATGAAGTATCGAGCCAATTCTTGGAATAAAAAACCTGAAGGTCTCCTTGGAACTACACTGCGATTTGGAGTGTGTTCATCTCCTGCTTGTGGGATCAAATCCCCATCGGGTCCAGTTTCTTTCTTAAATCTCAACTATTAAAATAGAAGGAAACGACCCACTTTATTTATGGTGGAATTGACACCTGATCCATGTTCTTTCTTCCAATCTGGGTAACAAAGGTGTTGGCAGTTCTGATGTACTTATGTTGACCTAATACATTTCTGAATGAGAAACTAGTATAACTCTAAAACAGGTAGTTTAAATAGAACTGATCATTTTTTCCTTCTGATAAATTTCTTTTCCCCACTTAACACTATGTATATACTTTAAATGCATTTGCTTTTTATTCAAAGGACAGAAATGTCACTTTTTCAACTTGTCTCAATTTTAGAAGGCAGATTCTTTTCACTACATACTAGTGTAACAAATATATACTCAAATTTCCTAAAGAAATCACTTAGAAATGTGTTCATATTAGTTGCATTATCAAAAACAAATACTAAATGTATCTAAGGTGCATTGAATCTATGAAACAGCATGATTCAGGGATCAGAACAACTGGGCTGTCATCCCAGGAGTTTACTTAGTTTCTGAAAGGTTACACCCAAACTCCAAAGCTTCAAGAAGAATAGAACCTGTGCCTATAAGACTATGATTGTTGCGATGAGTATAGCCTTGGGCTCCAAGTCCTAGAGGATTATCATACAGTAGTTCTTCCTCATTCAGACTTAAGTTCCTTAAAAACACCAAAGGAAGTGCTATTTGAAGTGGAAGAACTTAAACCCTTATACAGAAAAAATAAGAAACCGTGGCAGAATCAGCTGTATATCAACTTAGGAAAGCCCCTGTATTTTTAGGTTTACTAAAATACAACAACAAAGAGAATTTGAAATAGAAAGATATTCGTATTATTCTATTCATTTTACATGAATAATATGAGTAATGTACAGTTAATTTCCTTTTATCATTCCTTGCTCACTGGAAATTTAACTGGCTGTCCCTCCCTCTTACACTATTTCAGGAAGAGGTGTCTAATTTAGTTTTATTTTGTTACAGATAATATATTCAAGATAATATAAAGGAGTGCTCATCTTGGTGGGTCCCTTCCCAAAGGTACCTTCCTCTGTCTGTTAGAAGTACGCTCTGCTTCAAATAACCAAAAATGCAGCGGCTCCAGGTTTTCATCAGGAATCATGGTCTTTCCACCTTCCAGCTCCTTCTATCCTCAGTCATGTGATTTTCTTCCTCGTGGTTGCAGGATGACTGCTGCATCTGCAGCGTCAGGACCACTCACAAGGCAGGAACGAGGAAGAGCAAAGGAGAATAGCAGTACCCTTTCCTTCTGGAGGCTTTGACATTTATTGGAGAATGAAAGTCTGTAGGGATATTCGCCTACGTCTTGTTGGTGTCACATTACTCCCATGGTTGAAAGAGAATCTAGGAAGACTAGAGTTTTTAACTGATGATATTTCTGCCCTAAACAAATGAGTATTTTGTTAATTTGGAAGAAGGCGGAAATCCCATAGGTAACCAGCTATACTTGCTACAACTCTCCTTCTGAATGTGTAAGTCTGGGGCTATTGACTTCTACCTCCTGCTTCCCATTTCCTCAACTCTTCAGTACTTCTCTGTACTCATACACTCCCACAGACTTTGGCTCATAGTCCCTAGGTTACTTTTTTTTTTTTTTTAAGTATTTGTTTATTTATTTATTTATGACTGTGTTGGGTCTTTGTTTCTGTGCGAGGGCTTTCTCTAGTTGCGGCAAGCGGGGGCCACTCTTAATCGCGGTGCGCGGGCCTCTCACTATCGCGGCCTCTCTTGTTGCGGAGCACAGGCTCCAGACGCGCAGGCTCAGCAATTGTGGCTCACGGGCCCAGTCGCTCCATGGCATGTGGGATCTTCCCAGACCAGGGCTCGAACCCGTGCCCCCTGCATTGGCAGGCAGACTCTCAACCACTGCGCCACCAGGGAAGCCCCCTAGGTTACTTTTAATTATCTTCTTTTATCTTTCCAGTATTTCACTGCAAAAATCTCTATTCATTTCCTGCCAACTCTCTCTGCCTCCTTCTGTCCATGCCTATTGCTTTGCTCTTTTCTCTCCTTTTTTCTAAATACCTCTAACAGGAGTTGCTCCTGATCCAAAATTCTTCTGTTAGTCAAAACACACCCAGAAATAATTTCATGTATATCCTCTTCTAAGTCTGTCATTAAACATCAGACATTAATCAGATATTTTTATATTTGTAAAATTTTGCATCTGTAAAATTTGTGTGAGCTTGCTGACAAGCAGGGTGGCACTCAAGTAAGTCTTTGGTTACTGATTGGGGGGCATGAGCTCAGGTTGCTCAAGGATATATCCCTGGGCCAGAAAGGCAGAGTCTTAGTCACAACCAGAAAGGTCTGAGTGTAGAGTCTCAGACCGGCAGGAGCACGGCAGGGTTGAGATGGCAAAATGTCTGCCTTTGCAGCATTTGTAGACATGCTGCAATACCTTGCTGATTTATTGATGACATTGTGAAAAGAAAGTATACATATTCAATACTGACTCTACTTTGAGCACTTGCTGGGGGTAGAAAGGGGTGGTTGGCTGAGATGCTGAAGTGGGCAGCTGGACTCACATACAGAAAGGAAAACGTAAAGTCGGAAGGTAAGAACCTCACAGCCGCCGACAGCAGCTGGGGCGGTCTGGGAGAATTCCAAGCAACTTTCCTCCCAAGAAGCAAGTTCACACATCCCAACTGGACAGCTTGGGACCTGAGGATGTGACTGAGACAGACTTCTTTTTTGGGAGCAGCAGGCTGTTTTTTGGCAGCAAAACTGAAATCCAGTTTGAATCCAGATAATCTTTCTAATTGCAAAACTCTAACCAATGTACACTTTTATAAAATGCTGCATAAGGATTTTCCACACTACCTATATCTGCTCATGGTAAAGACTTTGACAATGGATCTGCTGCCCCTTTGGAAAGTGAGAAGATGTAATAACTGGACAAAAAGGAGGATAGTAAAGAGGGAGAGAGGCTGAGAGAGCAGGCTACATCATTTTCAAATAAGACCAGTTGCCACGGAAGTAAAGGAGTTGTCCTTGGCAAATGGATGGATGGGGAGTGCCAACTGGAAAAACACTGGAGGGAAGGTGACATGACGCTGAGCTAAGACACTGGACACAGACACGCTGAGCCTTCAAGATCCAATAGCTCATGATAAGAATGCCTACTTGAAAAGATTTTATGTTATAGTCACCATGTACTCTGACAATTTAGACATAGTTATCACATTTGTTTTACAGCAACAAGAGTGATTAGGTAATGCCAGCTTTTTGAGTTGCTCCTTAACACACATTATATTCTATCAAATCCTCTAAGACCTCGTTTAAAATGAAAGGCAAATAGATGCCTTCGTCAGGTTTCAGTTATATTTAAATCAGGGCAGGGGGCTTTGCGTTGAGTTGTTGTCATTGGAACATAAGCACCAGATCTTTGAAAGACTGTGCTGGCAATTTGGATACTGAACTTGGTCCCCTAACTTGACGGCAAATGGCATCCTTTTGTTCTCAAATTATGTTCTTACACCATGTATTACAAACCACTGAAAGAGAATAATACTTTTTAGATAATTATAATTATAAATGAAATATAATCAGTGTTTACCATAATTCTGAATTAATTAGAACACATTAAAATTATAGCCATATAAAACAATATTTTCTTCTCCTATAGTTTTTGTTCAAAGATATTTAAGAAATAAAAGACATTTTACATACTCATGTCATTATCAGTTTCTAGACCTTTTTTTGATGTATAAAAGTGAGAAAATCTAAAATCACATAATCTCCACTGATGGCTTTGCTATTTGTAGGATATGCTAATCAAGTTCACCAGAAATTCCCAAGCCTTTTTTGCTAAAACCTATTCTTTGGGTCATAATTCAATAAGGTTATCTTTTATGTAGAGGACTTTCACTGATACAATTGACATTTTTCCAAAAATGGCTCCAGTATCCTTGGTTTTTGCTCTTTGTTTTTTTCTGCATGGTATCTCCAGTGGGAAGATATCCATGTAAAGAAGAGTCACTCAATTGTTGCAAATAAGTTGTCACATCAGTTGAGATGGTCATTTCTTCATTTTCTAAAACTGTTTCTCCAAGAAAAGGAAAGTTACTTCAACATACTTTATCCCAATTAGAAATTGCTGTATACAAGCAAATAATTTCTCTCTGGCCACACCATGTTTTTATTAGATCAATGTTTAGATGAACTCATTTTTGTGTTTGAGTACAACTGATACATATGGTAGGTGAAGGATAAATTTTCTATTTTTTAAATTGTCAAATAAAGAATTACTTTGGTTGTGAAAAACAGACTTGTTTCTCATGGATTTCAAAAAAAATGTAACAGGGTTGCAAATTTAACTTACTGTATAACTGAAATATGTTCTTTTGTTTTTAATTATAAATATTGTAGGCTTCCCCTCCTGACCTCTACTCATGGGGGAAACAATCACTAACTTTTAGCCCTATCTGGGTGAAATCTTAGTTCAAATGAATAAAGGTAACAATCCCTTTAGATAATGCTCAGCTTTGGGGAAAAAGACAAAAAAAAAAACAACAACAAAAAATACAGCCTCCCAGGTCTCCTCTATGTTATGTGCCCCTGACCCCACTGCAAGATGGCTTCTGTGGACATGGAGGGACAGGCAAGGTTTTCACGACTCCTGGATAGCCAGGAAGAATATTGGGCACAGTGGTCTTTGGGGCGATGGACCTAGTTCGCCTGGTTGGTTCTTGCCCAGCTGACAGCTGTGGCTCAATTCTGTGGCTTCTGTACAATGTAGACCTCCTCCAAAGTCCTTATATGTGCTGGTTTGGCATCATCTGCATGCCCCCCCTCCATTCCCCACACAAGTTTTAACTTTCTTCATATTCTTCTGGACCTCTTCTTCAATGTAGATGGTTGGGAACCATTAGAGCAGTTCCCGAGAGCTGTCCTTAGGTCTTCATGTGGTCAGAGCCCAGGCTCATGAAGGGATTTGTGGTCACTCTGTCATCTGGTCTCTCTTTGACTGACTCACCCTCATTCTGGTTCCTCAGGGGCTACAGACACTTCTGAGTCACTGGCCAGGTGACTTGCCCTGTAACCTGCTCTACAGAGTACCGCACCTCCACTATAGCAACCCCCCATGGGGATGCTCTCCACCTCAGGCTCAAGGACTGTAGGACCCTATAGATACACCTATGGGAACCAAGGCCACTGGGGGAAACCACAACCTCCTCCCGACTTCCTGCACGGCCAAGTGATGTGGGTTCTCCCCAGGATGGTGCAGAGCAGCCTGTGAGGTTATTCCTCCCAGAGTCCCAAGTGGAGTGTTGGGGAAAGAACATCTCTGCCTTCTCTACTTGTGTGTTTTCCTCACTCATCTGGGCTGGGGAGTGGGGCGGGTGGCGGGGTGGGGAGGGAGTGTGAATACATCATCCTAGTACTTTGCTTTCTTAGTCCTCCTACTCCATTCAGCTTCCCTCTTCCACCATCCCCTGGGAAGAAAAATGGATGGGTTGTCTTTGATTTTGTGATGCATCTTCTTCCATGTGGCAGCAGGTCGTGGAGTTCTGCTGTGACAGGCGGCCCAGGTTTCTTCTCTAGCCCACAGGAGAACTGCATAAGCTGGCTCCTCCAGGCTGGGGCTGCCGTATGTTAAAGAGGACAGAGACCATTTGAAAACTCCTCTCTCAGAGGGAAACAGTCTGACTTGGAAGTCTTTTTAAAGTTTTTTCCTGCATAATCTTATTTCTTATGCCAGAATTGGAATAAGACAAAATAATGTGGGGGTTGTTTGCATTTCTTCTTACTATAAATCCTAGTCTCCAAGACTATGCACCCCCATCACTTTCAATTAGATGAGTACTCAGGTAAACTGGTGAAGGACACCCTCTCAGAGAGGCAAAAGAAAGAAGCACTTTACTCATTTTCATCATTCTCCCTGTTGCGAAATAAATGTGCTGCCATGGGAATTCACCTCACTTCTACATGGAGATGAATACTGTGCCACCTAACAATTCCTTAACAAAAATCACAGAAGAAGCAAAGATTTGTTTTTACCTCCCAGTGGGGTTTTCGTTACTATATAAAGAAGACAGAGACTTCTTCATTTTTGCAGACACATTTCTTGCACCAAGTGCATGATAGTGTATTATACAAATAGCTATTCCTTTCTGTATATAGGGAGCAAAGCTTGACATTTTACCAAGCATAGCAGGGGTTACTATCACTACAAATTGATCCACACCCCTGAAGTGTTGGCTTATGGCTCAAAAAGAAATCTTAGATGAGATTGAACACATCGATTCCTCTCATAGTTAACTGAAGCAGTACACAAAAGAAAGATTCATCTATGCTCTCTCCCTTACATACTGCAAAAATACCAACAGCTGACTGCAGCCATTACTATCACATGGCTTGTCAAACTAATACCTCCTTTCAGAGGGATAGGTTCCGCATTCTCTATAATTTACTCCCGGATATCCTGGCTTTTTGCATAAATTTTGAAACAAATCTCATCATTACACAAAGGAACATGTTGAAGCTTCTTTGGTCCATTCCCTCTCAATACAATTTTTAAAAAACATTTCCAATGCATAGAAATTTACCCATTACAGGAGCCTCTTTTCCTTGGCTTATGAATCTGCTACTTACTAGGATGTTTGAATCCAGAGCTTCCCAAGTCACATAAACTCACATGTCCTCAAGATTTTGCTATGATCAGATCATTCCCTTGTACATGCATGATAACCAGGTGTCCCTCCTCACATCAAAAAAATTTTATGGTCAGACAGTTTCACCTTGAAATAACAGGGTGCACAGAACACATTGCAACTGTTGAGTCCCATCCCTCTCTATGTCCAAGAAAAGCTGAATGAAACTTTCGGTTCTGGTTCTGTTTGCGTCTACGTAACGTGGCACAAAAAATTAACAAAGATATGGAATTTTGCTATGGAATAAACTGCAATCAACATATTAACTAATGGTTAACTATTCAAGCAAATCCATCTTTGCCGCCAGCATGTCATTATCTACACATACATCAAGAAATAACCCACAATGTGGCAAGAGAGATGAAGCCACAACAGAATGGCTTTATATAAGCAAGTCAATTCACCACTACACCTGTTATTACTGGCATTTGCTTTTATATTTTAATTAATAGCAGAGAGTTGTGCCCGACTCAGTTACATACATTGGTGAATTGGGTACGGGCAAGATGTGGGGCTAGTGAATTCCACTGTGACAGCTAAATCTGTGTTCTTGAGGGCGAAATCAGGCACGTCTCCCTCTTCCAGAAAGGGAAGAGCTCCAGTAAATAACCTCCGGTGTAGAAGATTGAAATGTACCACGCAACATCAAGATAGGGTGGGCAAAACACCTAAGCCACCCCTCTGGCCCGACCCCTGGACACACCCCTACCCTCACTCCATATAAGGAAAAAGCTCATCCCCCCCTCAGGGAGCAAGCAAGCAAGGGAACGTGTTGTTTGTTGTCACTCCCCCCTGCTGCAGCAGGGGCCCCAATAAAGCCTTACCTGGGGGGAAAAAAAAAAAAAAAAAGATACAGTGTAAGTTCTATGAGCATTGTCCCAGGTGATATTTGGAAATATTTCATCAAACAAGACCTATGAGTATCTGGTTACCATATTAAAGTTTATCTCCATATATCTGTTCAACACTTCTTTATAGGTGAGGTCCAGCTTTTCATGGAAAAAGTGGAGGGAGAAGTTGGGACCCAGCTCATGTCTCATACTTTATACCCTAGCGTCAAAGCATAAGTGTTCAGTTAACGGAACCTACACTCGGTATTCCAGCGAACATCTGGTGTGACTCCAAATGCTCCTGGAGACCTGAGCTCTCATCTTCAGCAGTCTAGCAAAGCCTTTCCTACATGTACAGTATTCTCCCTGAGGTGAGCTCTGGCCAGCACAGTTTTCTTAATCTTATTATGTCTCCAGAAATGTTTTGGTGCCCCTTTGGATTGGTGCCTCTGTCAGATGTCTCATTAACCTTCTCCTTAATCTAGCTTGGAAAATATCTAGACCCCAGAAAAGTTTTCTCCTCTATCTGGGTGGTCACATGTTAACAGAGTTTACTGAGAGAAAAAATGTAGCGAACCACCCTACAGAAGGCTAAAACCTTTGTAACTGATATTCCATGGACAGCATGGGGGATGTGAGGCTCATGCAATCACAGAATCAGGGAATCATAGGTAAGAAATGGAAATAGAGGGCCTTATTCTTTCTTTTTTTTGTAATATAATTATATGTCTTTGTAACCTGATCATGATTCACAGAGACTGAGCAAAATGTTAATGACTTATAATCACTTCTATTGGCAAATGAGATTCTTGGGACCCATTTTCCCTCCTAAGAAATAAAACTCCAGTCATGTAGGATGAGGGCTGAGATGGCTTAGGTTAGAGTTAGATCTTGAGAGCAAGACTACAGGAAAGGGCTTCCCTGGTGGCGCAGTGGTTGAGAGTCTGCCTGCCAATGCAGGGGGCACGGGTTTGAGCCCTGGTCTGGGAAGATCCCACATGCCACGGAGCAACTGGGCCTGTGAGCCACAATTGCTGAGCCTGTGCGTCTGGAGCCTGTGCTCCGCAACAAGAGAGGCCGCGATAGTGAGGGGCCCGCGCACCGTGATGAAGAGTGGCCCCCACTTGCCACAACTAGAGAAAGCCCTCGCACAGAAATGAAGACCCAACACAGCCATAAATAAATAAAAAAAAAAAAAAAAAAAAAGACTACAGGAAACTAGAGTGGGGCTCCTTCTAATTTGCCATTTTCCAGCATAGATCTGAGAGGTTCAAGTAGACAATAATAGTGAAAGAATTAAGTTCTTACATGTCCAAGGCACTATGCAAAGGAACGTACATGCATACTCGTGACATTTTATAGATGAGGAAAGTGTGGGTCAGAAATTTTCACGTTTAAGATTGCCCAGCTGGAACTTCCCTGGTGGCACAGTGGTTAAGAATCTGCCTGCCAATGCAGGGGACATGGGTTTGATCCCTGGTCTGGGAGGATCCCACATGCCGCGGAGCAACTAAGCCCGTGCACCACAACTACTGAGCCTGTGCTCTAGAGCCCGTGAGCCACAACTACTGAGCCCGCGTGCCACAACTACTGAAGCCTGTGTGCCTAGAGCCCATGCCCCACAACAAAGACAAGCCACTGTGATGAGAAGCCTGTGCACCGCAATGAAGAGTAGCCCCCGCTTGCTGCAACTAGAGAAAGCCCACATGCAGCAACGAAGACCCAACGAGGAAGATCCAACACAGCCCTAAATAAATAAATAAATTTATTAAAAAAAGAAAAAAGATTGCCCAGGGCTTCCCTGTTGGCGCAGTGGTTAAGAATCTGCCTGCCAATGCAGGGGACACGGGTTCAAGCCCTGGTCTGGGAAGATCCCACATACCGCGGAACAACTAAGCCTGTGCACCAGAACTACTGAGCCTGCGCTCTAGAGCCTGTGAGCCACAACTACTGAAGCCCACACGCCTAGAGCCCATGCTCCACATCAAAGAGAAGCCACCACAATGAGAAGCCTACGCACCTCAACGAAGAGTAGCCCCGGCTCACCGCAACTAGAGAAGGCCCGCGTGCAGCAACGATGACCCAATGCAGCCAAAAATAAAATAAATAAAATAAATAAATTAAAAAAAAAAAAAAGATTGCCCAGCTGGCAAGACGCAGAGCTGGGATTCACACCCAAGAAAATTACTTAATCTCAGCCTCATTAGTAAACTGGGACAAACATCTTACCTTGCAGAGTGACTGTGTAACAAATAAGTAAATCTATGGCAGGTACCTTACGTCTGGTACTAGGTATTGAGACATACATAGAATCTATTAACTTTTGCTTCCCCTAAATGTCTTCTCCGCAGACTGAGTTACAGCTTCTGTCCATTTCATTTCTTTTCCAAACTATGGACTAAAACTCATTTAATATTCTCTCTCCATTCTGTTTTATTCTCCTTTTAAACTATTTGACTGTGTACTGTTCACTGTCCTGGACCTCTTCCTAGCGCATCATTTTTAAAACAAGATAAAGGAGATGTGTATTTTTTCCTGTACTCTTTTCCTTCAGAATTTTTTTTCCAAAAAGTAAAAAAAAAACATTTAAAAAATTCACTTAAGAAAGTCATGTTGCAACTTATTTGCCTACCATACCTCATCAGTTATGTGATTTTCGTGTCACATTTCTAAACGAAATGCCATCCTTGAATTAAAACGTACATATTTTAGAATTGGTAAATTCTTTAGCAGTTAGGCTTATATTTTAACATATCTAGTACTTAAGGAGATATATTTTCATCCAGAAAGTATTTATGCAAGAGTATTACCAACACAGAAATATCTCTGGAAGCACAACAGGCACCCGAAAAATCTCAAACAGTAGACACCCAGACACTTGAGGAAGACTTGCTATATTTGTCATAGATAAACTTCTTTCCTGAATCAAGACATGGTTAATTTACATTTAAACAAAACTTTCACGCTTGTCCATCAAAAGCTAACACCATAATTTCAGGAACTCTTATTTGGAAAACTACCAGTGTCTCTAAAGGGTCTCAGCACTTCTCAGGCTTTAGCTATTAAGGTCTCCAGCCATCCAGGTAGGCCTGTTCTGTGTGTGTCTCAAGCCCTTCTTCCTGGCGAGGCCAACAGCAGACCCAGGCCTGTTGAGAGTTAGGATTTAAAGAGCATACACACATACAAAGGATAATTTTAATCTGATACAGAATCAGATCTCATGTTACCCTTCTGTTTGTATGCCTTTTAATCTCTCTAAACTTCCTGATGGCTCAATCTCTATGCAATGCTGGCCTGAAATCAGGACTCAGTGAACTTGTGGGAGAGGGGAATTTTGCCCTTTTTCTCCTTTCATTGCTTTTGGCTGGCAACTAAAATGACATAAGGCAGATTAACAGGAGAAAATTAAATTTATTACATATGTACAGGGAAACCACATAAGCATGAAGAATTTCAAAGACAGCAAAGCTAAGGTATATGTGTGTGTGTATATATATATATATATATATATATATATATATATATATATATATACACATATATATATACATATATATATACACACACACACACATACCACTCTGAACTCTGGAGGAGGAGGCTGGGGTTTGAGACTTTGAAGGGAAGTAAAGCAATTCACAGGAAGATGAAAAGGATTAATGTTTTGTAAAAAAATGTTTGCTGAACCATCTGAAGACAATGGGACACAGAGAGGACTTTGATCAAACAGGGCTTGCTAAGTTCTTCCCTGTCTACCACACCTAGTTCATACTTTCCTACGGTTGTCTATGGTGATACTTACCTCCTGGAACAGGCCTTCTATTTTAAATTCTTTTAGGCAGTAAAGGGGAATTTCAAAGGTTCTTCCTGAGTCTTCCGGGCCTTGCTCGTTTTCAGCTCAAAATAATCCACATGCCTGAGTGGCACATCTTGCAGTGGCCTCCCCTGAACCCCATCAAACTCATTCATTCAACAAATGATTTAATCTCATAGTTTTAGGCTAGTAGGCCCTCACTCATTGTAAGTACAATTTAAAACTCAAATAGTGGATGAAACCAAATTCAGCCATTCCCCACTGTATTGATCTTTTGGAAAAGGAAACTAGTAAGTAATAACAAGGGCCTGGGTGGTTGGGGGCAGTTGGGGTGTCAGGAAGTTCCTCAGGACTAGGCAAGGCAGGTGCCTGTAGACAGATTTGCCTACCCCATGGGAAGAAACCCATTCCTATAGGGAGAAGGCTGTTCTGACCAATTTAGGGCAGATAACCATTCAGACAGCCAACATCTATTGACTGTATCTTAGGTCCAAGGCCTTGTCCTGGACATTGTAGGACATGCAAAGATACAGACTGAGTCCCTGCCTTCTAAGATGTGCCAATCAACTTATTTCAAGATAAGAGGCTTGCACTAAATGGTTCTAACAAGTGCCATGGAAGGGACAGAGAGGAGTGGTGGGAGCTTCCTGGAGGCATCTGAACTGAGCCTGGAGAGACAAGGAGGACTTGGGCAGCTGGAGATGGAGAATGAGAATGTGCAAAGATAGTAAGAACAGAGCAGGAGGGAAGTGTGTTCTGAAAGCGCCACAGGGGCACTGGGGAGTAAGAGGCTGTCAGCGAGGTCAGCATGAAGCACATGGCTGGGTCCTCTCCATCAAGCAGTGACGGAATCCCCCAGTTCCTTGAGACTCAGTGTCTCCGTCTACACAGTGCAAGGAATAAACAACACTAGAGGTGGGCAAATAGAGTAATGCATTGTTATTTTCCCCCAGATTCCTCCAAAAATGAGTTGTCAATTATAATTCAACAGGGAAAATATGTCAGTTTTACTATTGAGCAGGGGGCCAACCCACATCCAATAAAATATGTCTTCAATTCATTACAGAAGATTTAATTCCCTCCCAGGTGATCAACTAACTCTTTTGATGTTGGAGCAGTTAAGAAAACTGAATTCTGAGTCCTTTGTTTGTTGTTGTTTGCTTTTTAGCTTATAAAAATTTTGTCTAAAGGTAAGAAACATCTGTCTGGTGAATCTGGGAAAAACAGGCTTTTCTTTCTTTCTTTTAAAAATTGAAAAAAAAATTGTTTTTATTCTTAAGATCATTTTATTCTTTGGACCCATACGATCTATTGGAAACGGCAATTTTAACATATTTCCATTTGCTATGTAAGGTTTGTTTCCTTGTTGGTTTGTTTCTATCCTCAAACAAGCTCCCTCAAGTTTGAACAGGGACTGGACTGGTTTGGGATCTCTTGAATGTGATCTGGAGGATCAGAGTATGATCTTTGAGATCTCATCTGTCTCAACTGGGGAAGAGATCTTCTTGCTCTCCTAAGTTGATATCCTGGAAGGGGACAGCTAGGACCATTTGCATTTGGGAGACAGCAGCTCCTTTTGACCAAGTTTGATTTCACCCACATTTTAAAGAAATTTAGGCAAGTTTTTCTCTTGATCATTAGCCGTTGTGGACCAGAATCCCTGTTTCAACGTGCATTTTTTTTTTCTTTTAAATGGCAGAATGTTATTTGTTGAGGGTAAATAGTTACCTCTCTGTTCCATGTAATCTTCATAGGGGAGATGTGTTGGAGATTGGTTTTAAAGAAGGGTGACTTGGACAGACCTGGAGGAATCAGAAACCCTGACTTCAGACTATACTACAAAGCTACAGTCATCAAAACAGTATGGTACTGGCACAAAAAGCAGAAATATAGATCAATGGAACAGGAAAGAAAGCCCAGAAATAAACTCACACACCTATGGCCAATTAATCTACAACAAAGGAGGCAAGAATATACAATGGAGAAAAAACAGTCTCTTCAATAAGTGGTGCTGGGAAAATTGGACAGCTACATGTAAAAGAATGAAACTAGAACATTTTCTAACACCATACACAAAAATAAACTCGAAATGGATCAAGATCTAAATGTAAGGCTGGACACTATAAAACTCTTAGAGGAAAATGTAGACAGAACACTCTTTGACATAAATTGGAGCAATATATTTTTGGATTCACCTCCTAGAGTAATGAAATAAAAACAAAAATACACAAATGGGAGCTAATTAAACTTAAAGGCTTTTGCACAGCAAAGGAAACCATAAACAAAACGAAAAGACAACCCACAGAATGGGAGAAAATATTTGCAAATGAAGGAATCGACAAGGATTAATCTCCAAAATATACAAACAGCTCATGCAGCTCTATGTAAAAAAAACAAAACAACCCAATCAAAAAATGGGCAGGAGATCTAAACGGACATTTCTCCAAAGAAGACATATGGATGGCCAAAAAGCACATGAAAAGATGCTCAATATCACTAATTATGAGAGAAATGTAAATCAAAACTACAGTGAGGTATCACCTCACACCAGTCAGAATGGCCATCATCAACGAGTCTATGAACAATAAATGCTGGAGACGGTGTGAAGAAAAGGGAACCCTCCTACACTGTTGGTGGGAATGTAAATTGGTACAACCACTATGCAGAACAGTATGTTGGTTCCTTAAAAAACTAAAAATAGAGCTACCATATGACCCAGCAATCCCACTCCTGGGCATATATCTGGAGAAAACAATAATCTGAAAAGATACATGCACCCCAATGTTCACTGCAGCACTATTTACAATAGCCAGGACATGGAAGCAACCTAAATGTCCATTGACAGAGGAATGGATAAAGAAGATGTGGTACATATATACAATGGAATATTACTCAGCCATAAAGAATAGTGAAATAATGCCATTTGCAGCAACACAGATGGACCTAGAGATTATCATACTAAGTGAAGTCAGTCAGACAGAGAAAGACAAATATCATGGTATCACTCATATGTGGAATCTAATTTAAAAAAAGATACAAATGAACTTATTATTATCTCACATAATAAGAAGTCTCCTAATAATGGTTCCAGGGTTGGTGTAGCTCAATGAGGTCATCAGGGCCCCAAGCTCTTTCTTTCTATCCTACTTTCTCAGCATGTCAGTACTCATGGCGACGGCTGACACTGTTCCCTATAACACATCCTCTCACCACCATGCTCAAAGAATGGCACCAGACAGCTCTCCTGGTGCCCCTTGTTTTCCAGAAAAAAAAAAAAATCTTTCCTAGAAACTCATCACCCTGGCAGAGTCTCCTTATATGTTTTCTGCCAGAACCATGTTACTGATTGCCTCTAGCTACAAGGAGACAGGAAGGTATTTGAGAAAGTGCAATGGGATAACGTGGCTAGAGTGTAAAATTGAAATGACTGTGGCAATGTCCCTTAAGGCTAGGCACATTGCTACCTGAACATAACTGGGGCTCTGTTGTAAATGACAAAGTAGGGGATGGCTGTCATGGGACAACCATTGTGTCTGCCCTGGCCCTGAGGGGATTCTGACACAGGCATCCATGAACCACATTTTAAACCAGTGGTTGTCAAACATCATCTGGTTATATCAGAATCATCCAAGGAACTTAAGAAAGTGCCAGAGGTGCACCCCTATGTTCACTACAGCATTATTTACAATAGCCAAAGTATGGAAGCAACCTAAGTGCCCATCAATAG
Organism: Balaenoptera musculus; assembly: GCF_009873245.2. NCBI lineage: Eukaryota > Metazoa > Chordata > Mammalia > Artiodactyla > Balaenopteridae > Balaenoptera > Balaenoptera musculus. Next base: position 62,210,596 of record NC_045793.1, on the reverse strand, counting down.
ATGGATAAAGAAGATGAGGTATATATATGCACAATGGAATACTACTCAGCCAAAAAAAAAAAGAAATCTTGCTGTTTGTGACAACATGGATAGACCTAGATGGTATTATGCCAAGTGAAATACGTCAGGCAGAGAAAGACAAATACTGTATGATTTCACTTATCTGTGGAATCTGAAGAAACAAAACAGACAAACCTAACTAAATAGGAACAGAGTCATAGATATAGAGAATGAACAGGTGGTTGCCAGACGAGGAGGAGGTGGGGGGGATGAGAGAAATAGGTGAGGGAGGTTAAGAGGTAACAAACTTCCAGTTACAAAAAAAATGAGTCAAGGGTATGAAATGTATAGTGTGGGGAATAGAGTCATTAATTATGTAGTATATTTGCATGGTGACAGATGGTAACTAGACTTATCCTGGTGATCATTTTGCAATACAGAGAAATACTGAATCACTATGTTGTGTACCAGGAACTAAGAGAGTGTCGTAGGTCAATAATAGTTCAAAAACACATGAACTCATAGAAAAAGAGATCAGATTTCTGGTGACCAGAGGTAGCAGGTGTGGGGGAGGGGTATTTGGAGGAAGGCAGTCAAAAGGTACAAACCTCCAGTTGTAAGATAAATAGGTACTGGGGAAGTAATGTACAACATGATAAAGGTAACAATGCTGTATGTTGTAAATGAAAGAGAGTAAATCCTAAGAGTTTTCACACAAGGAAAACATTTTTTTTCTATTTATTTAATGCTGTATCTATAAGAGATGACAGATGTTCACTAAACTTATCGTGGTCATCATTTCATGATGTACGTTAAGTCAAATTATTATACTGTATACCTTAAATGTATACAGTTCTGTACATCAATTACATCTCAATAAAACTGGAAGAAAAATAAACAGTAAATAAATAAATAAGCCCTGTGATTAGAACTAAGTTAGAAAAAAAAAGTGCCAGAGGCCTGGACCGCACTGATTCAGGCCTGAGCATCAGGATATTTTAAAAGCTCACTAGGTGATTCTGGTGAGCACGAGGATTGAGAACTCATTGGACCAATAACTTAGTTTCTGTGAACACCAGTTAGCAGCCTATGGAGATGGTATTAGGATACTAACAGCATTTGCCACATAGGATAGGTGTTCGGAGTAAAAGGTACATAAAGTTGCAGCTCAAGTCAGCACATAATGATGCAAAGTAAGTTTTGATCTCAGTCTACCCTCCCCTTCTGACAGACTCGTTTTAGAGACAGATTCTAGTTTTCTCCAAAGAAACAGTGCTTTTCAAAATAGTGAAGACTAAACTTGTTGATTTTGGCTACTGTACTAGCTCTCTATTGTTGCAGTAACAAACTACCACAAATTTAGCAGCTTAAAACACCACCAATCTACAATCTCACAGTTCTGTAGGTCAGATGTCCAGGCAGACTAGGGTGGGCTCCATGCACGGAGTCCCCTGAGGCCCCATTTTCTTGCTGGATATCAGCTGGGGTTCTCTCTGCTGCTAGAGGACATGCAAATTTCTTTGCACGTGGTCCCCTTTACCTTCAAAGCAGCAACGGGGTGTCAAGTTCATCCATGCTTCAGCTCTGACTTCCTTTTCTGCTCCGGTTGGAGAAAGCTCTCCATTTCTAAAGGCTCTTGTGATTACACTGGACCCATGTGGATAATGCAGGATAATCTTATTTTAAGAAATTAAACTATGCTTTATCACAACAGAGTCATGGAAGTGATATTTCATCATATTGACAGGTTCTGGGGATTAGGATGGGGTATCTTTGGGGAAAGGAGACTATTTTAGAAATTCTGCCTACTATAGCTGCTCATCCACTTCCCTGCTTAGCACCCCTTTACCCCATTGGCTCTTACCCATTCTTCGATTGTGTTATCAGCTGGCATTTAGCAATCCCCAGGTAAGTGTTCATGCAATCCCCAGGTAAGTGTCACGGACATGGAGGACAGTAGGCTAGCCTGACTTCGAGGTATCAGAGGTACCAGGCAGTCAGGCCTGGGAACTCCAATCAGACATAAAGTGATAAACAAAAGGAGACAGTTCACTCCAAGGGCAAGGTGAGTGACACTGACAGGTAAGCACCACTGGGGTTCAGAGGTAGTCACGAATGAAGACAATGTCAGAGCCAATGGCCCTGGGAGATCTCCACGACAATTCTAATCACACGGCACAGGCAGGCCCCAACTTCCCTGCCTCCTAAACTCAATTTGACTTTTCTCGGAAGCCCAAATTGGTCCAGAAACGTATTCTTTGGAGCAAAGCATAACTGGTAGTTGTCCAGAGTAACTTAAGGAGTTGTCAGGCAAGTACTGTTTTAGCTTTACTTTCAATCTTTCAATTGAGAAACTTTTCCAGTATTGAAAAATCAAAGCACAAAGAGAAAGAGGGAAAGTCTAGATACTCTTGAAAAGCCAAAAGAAAACAAAACAAAAAAAATAAAGGCCTGAAGACAGAAGCCATAGGCGAGCTTTCATGGCCAGATTTTTACCGTGATTCTGCAGTGGACACTGTGGGGTGTGGTCCGGTCTCCCCTTCATGTTTGAGGCACCTATTTCCAGCTGCTGGGAGTGCTGGCAGCTGATGGCTCTCAGCCAAGTTCCAAGAATTACCCTCAGCTGACGAGAGGTGCCTTGTCCAAGATCATGCCTTCTCCCTGGGCAGTCCTTATCCAGTGACCTGCTAAATACAGGTGTCCCAGCTATCTGAGAGCAGAGTGTTCCTACAAAAGCTTTCATAAGCTGAAATGGCATAAAGCAAAGAGGCAATTATCTTAGGACACATCTTGCTAACAGATGTACAAAATAAACTGAAATAGAGCACAGATGCTCACCGACACAGTTCAAAATTCTGGTGGCTTGATGCTGAGTGACGTTCCCTGGGGAAGGAGCTTGGCGGTGTCACTCTCCCTGCTCTGTTCAGGGTGTGTGCTGCCATTATAATGGCTCCATCACTGCAAAACCAATGCGGAATGCTATGTTCACTTTTCACCTTTTTTGTAAAAGTGAAAATCCTCTTTGGATTTCTTTGTGTTAGCAAAAACAGGTACTAATATTAGGTGTTTCATAAAAGTGAAGTGGAGGAAAGCAACTTTTGAAAAGTGGGGGGTACCTGTATTGCTGCATAACTGCCAGGCAGTCTTGCCCCAAGTAGGGCAAGACTGAAGGGCCATCCCAGTTCCAGAGTTTCCCTGAGGGGCTGGCTCAGGCCTTTGTTAGGTCTGCTTTACAGTTCAACACCTCCCTCTGCACAGACCTGCTCCCTCGACTTCTCTGTAGGTGTGAATCCCAAGGGCCCTTCCCATCCACCTTCCTGCATGCTCCTCTCAGGCCAGCAACAGGTCCTAACAAGTCCCATTAACCCTGACGATAGATTGTTCACCAGAGGTCTCCAAAGTGGATGTGTCTGTGTGTGTATGTGGTGTATAGGCACACGTGTGTGTTGCGTCTAATTCAAGGAAGAATGGGAAAATGATCTAGCAGTTTAAAACACGAGTGGAAAATAAATTTATTGAATTTTAAAATTGCATCATGAGCTTCAATTTTTCTTTTTAAAGTCTCAATTTCATCTGCCAAAAAGGGTTCTGAAAGCTAACAATGAAAAGGTGAAAAATTCAGTGGTACAGACATTGTGAATATATTTTGATTTTGTATGTTAAAGCCACATGCCTGATGTGATTTCAGCTTGAGAGCAGAGTAGATTGAAATTATTCACCAACTCATCCATTCACCACCCTGGTCTTGATCTTAGAGTGGGGAGATGAATTGAGAGCAAAAAATAAAATTACTAGTTGGAATTGTATGAGCATTATATTAAATGACTTCTAGGAGACAATCTTACATGAAGAGATGTAAGAATGAAAACAGAGTATTGGGGAAAACTGAATTACATATTTAGTTGAAAATTAGAAAGATGACATTGTGGATTCAGAGAGAGCAAGAATTATGTCTCATTCATCTCTTTATTTCCCACAGATGTCTGCAGAGAGTAGGTCATCCATAAATATTTGTTCAACTAAAAGGATCTCAGACTGTGACTTCATTACTTAAACCTTATAATTATAACGTATCTGTGTGCTGTGGTCACAGTCCAAGGGGTTTGGGCTGGATTTACCACTGACCACTCCTCTAGCCCTAATGCAGGTCACCCTGTTATGCCAGTTTTTCTTACATTTTAGTGTGTCTTGGCTCTAGAAGCCGGATTGTTTATTGTCAGATTGTTTCTGTCATTCTTTCTCACATGAAAAAGGATGTGGACTGACGGGCTTAGAATTATGGTATTAGGAGATCTGATGTCTATATTACCACACCCTAGTCTCCTGGGTGTGATTCTGACTTATATTAATGCCAAGAAAATAAATCAAATGTTTGTTGACCTTGTGTGTACAGAATAGCTTGGGTTGAACCAATAGCTTGGCAAGAATTACCTGTGGAGAGGAGAAAGAAGAAGTAACCATGACAGCTCCTAATTTTAACATGATATGCCATGGGGTGACGTTAACTTTTAATTCTTCGGTGTAAAAAGTACAGCAACTTTTAGAGAGAAAACCATCCTACCATCCTATCACATAAAGTGGAGTCTGGAGAAAAAGCATCAAAGTAAACCAATCTACTTTCTTTAATTTCATAAAAAAAAAATAATCTCACTGATGATAGTAACCGTGCTTTTGGGTTAAGTCTCTGCCTCACATTTTAACACCTTCTATTTCCCTTGCTTCACTTATTTGAATTTCAGTAATGGCAAGAAGTTTGGGTAACTCTACATCAAAAGTTTTAGATGCAAAAAGTTAAAAAGACAACCCTTTAAAGGAGATTCTGTTAAGTGAGTTTGAAATAATCTATGCAGTGATCTAAAGTTATTAAAGAGCAAATTTAGAAAATATTCTTTGTTTAGGATTTGTAAGGAGTACGAATTAGTAAAAGGCTAAATTACTACTTAATACAAAGATTCTATATTAAAGCACTAATTTACATTATTATGAGGTAATCAACTAGCCCTAAATGAGGTCATTTGTGATCTTAAAATTTATGAGCACCAAGCAGTTTTTCATTTTTCCACCCTCCTAAGTCAGTATATTATAAAGGAGACAGGATCTTGGTGTGTTTTGAAACTTCAGACTCAGGTTAAATTTCACCACTAAGTTCTGCTTCACTTGACCTCTGAACACCAGTTTTCCATTTAGTAAATCTGTTTGAGGATTTAGTAGCCTAAGAGAGTGTAAGGACAATAAAACATGAAAAGAAGTTCTAATTTGGTAAAATTATGAGAGTTTCAGGTGGAAAATAACACCAAATATCATTATTACTTAAGGATCGTAGAAAATAGCAGGGCATATATGTCTAATTTAGGATCACTAAGAAGACACAGGTGATTGACTTATTATTTCCCAACTCTTTTCTTCTGCTTCCACTTGAGGATGAATATTTGAAAGTGGCTAATTTTAAAAAGGAACATGGGGGACTTCCCTGGTGGTCCAGTGGTAAAGAATCCACCTTACAATGCATGGGAAGCGGGTTCGATCCCTGGTCAGGGAACTAAGATCCCACATGCCGTGGGGCAACTAAGCCCACGTGCCACAACTACTGAGCTCGTGAGCCTCAACTAGAGCCCGCGAGCCGCAAACTACAGAGCCCAGGTGCTCTGGAACCCGTGAGCCACAACTAAAGAGCCCACGCGCCCTGGAGCCTGCAAGCCACAACTAGAGAGAAAACCCGCCACCACAACTAGAGAGAAGCCCGTGCACCACAACGAAGAGCCCACGTGCTGCAGCAAAAGATCCCGCGTGCCACAACTAAGACCTGACACGGCCAAAAATAAATAAATTTAAAAAAATAAATCTTCTAAAAAAATTTTAAAAAAGGAACACGATATAAATGAAGTTATAAAGTAACTTCTGTTAAGTTTCAAAGCTCATTAGTATATAGTGAAGTGAGCCCAGCTGAAATAGGATCCTAACACATGTTGGAAACCCTTAATGCAGTGAGATGAAACAGGAACAGAATTCAGCCTGGTGTCGCCTCACCTGGCTTTGGCCGTTGCTGTTCCAAATGTGATTTATTTAAGAACAAACAATACAGGCTTCATGAAATACAGTGAAGTCAGATTACTGGGTATTTCCATATTGGGGCCACAAATCCAGACCAAACTCCTCTGGGTGAAGATGGCATTTCCTCTGAAGAAAGTGAATGTTTCCACTGTCAGTTTCCCAGGGGAGGGGTCAGTTCTCCAGCAGGAAGTGAAGTGTGAGAGCTTTAGACCGGGGTGAAGGGAGAGCTTCCTCATTTTTCACAGGGTAGATGTCAATTTGGCTGACACTCTAAAGATGTGGTAGTATCTGGAATGTTCTAATGGGGGTGGTTCAGCTACCCCTGGTGCCTTGGAAAGAGGTGGCAAGGAAAAGACAGCTTGGTGAGGGACAAGAGGGTCCCACTGGATCTGGGCAGCTCTCATAAATTATTCTCTGGACCTTTTCTTCTGTTATTCTGGAACATTCGGGAATGTCTGGTCTCTGCTTTGCTGTGGTAATAAGGGAGAGGACAAGTTCCTTCTTCAGGGCCAAACACGATGGTAGGAGGAAGTCACAGCCCAAGATGACAGTGCCCAAAGAAGCAGGCAATGGCCAACCAGAGGAGAATCCTCTGCCTCACTGTTTCAAATAAAGTAGAAAAATACTTGCGATTCTGTTCCTAAGATCTACCTCTGCCACAATGAGTGCCACTCAAAACCTCACAAACCACTTTTGCCAGACAAGATGCTATCAATTTGGGGTTAAAAATAATAAGGCAGATTCTCACTGGTTTTCAAGTATTTAAAAAAATGCACCCGTATTTTTTGGGGGCAGGTTCTAGAAGAAAACATTTCCATAGAAAAGAGAAAATTCTAGGATTTTGATGAGTCCTTTCTGTTAATTCTAGGAAATTTTCTCTTCCTTCTCCTTTCTGTTAATTCTAGGAAAGTTTCTTCAGCTGGTGAGAGGGAACTGAAATTCACAAAAGATATGTGATTTTTTAAAAAAGTCTTTAAAACACACCTGCTGATAGAAAATGGGGGCAATAAAAAGTCTAAAGAAACAAAAGAATTGCTGCCAATGGGAAGAAGAGGAAAAAAGAAAAGACATGGAATGAGAGAAGAAAAGAACAGGGGAAGGTTCAAAGAGCCAGAAGTTCACAGGCAAGAAGAGAGGGAAAATTCAACCAGGCAAGTAGGTTTGTAAAAATTTTTATAAACAATTAATCATTTCTATGCCTAATTTTTTAAGCATATACTTTCACCTCATCAAATAAAATTATTATGTAAATCTAAATAGCATGAAAAAGCAAGTTTCAACATTTTAAAGAAAAAATCCAACTATTAAAATAATCATACCTTTCTCTTCCTGTCTCTCACACACATGCACACACACACCCCACTGAACAGTACAGATACAAGGAAGACAGCCTTGCATAAAACTAAAGAAAAAGTTGAATCATTACTTCTGTCTCAAACTCCTTTCTAGATTTTATTACCATTTTTCTACAATCTAACAAAAAAAATAATGGAAAGTGAAATTCAACCGAAATGCTACCAGGAGTATGATTCCAGTGTTAACAGGAATAGAAGGAGGAAAGACAATTCAGTTTAAAGTTCTATAAAAAAAGATTTGAAGCTGACAAAAATCAAAACGATTAGTTGTTAGGACTAAGACACTGCACTCTAATTCTACGTTGACACATTATCTAGCAGCTCTACAAATGAGGAATTACTGTTAATCTTTCAACTACACATTCATTAGAAAACTCAGATAGCTAAAGTCCTAGGACTGAATCTCATAAAAAATAAATAAAAACAATCTGCATTTCATTAATGCAAAGTAAACAGGTATATTCAACTGCACTATACAGAGGCAATATATAGGAGAAAAAAAGTGTAAATGCCCTGGACAAATTTTCAGTCCTGGAAAAAATAAATATCAAAAACAGAATATAGGAAACACTAGCAGAAACAATGGGTGGTTCTTTTGGCAGAAGAAATGATGCAACACAAAGATAGTTTTAAGAACTATGGTAGTTAAAGTTCTAGGCAAAATACTACTCATTAATTAGCAACAAATCAAACTTATGGCAAAACAAAGTTTACTTTCATGGTTTATTAATACAGACTTATCTGGAGAATGTCAATGTGGCTTAACTCCAGTTGTTAAATGTTCATTCAGTCTTAATTAAACAATAAAGGAATTTCTATTTGCACAATCTATATTGTCAGCATTATTAGATCTGATATAAAATATGTTTGGGGTAGAGCCCTTTCCTTTAGTGAGAAAATAAATTCAACAATAATCTTGTATCCTTTCCAGGATTATACTTTCGGAAAACTTAAAATAGGTAATAAACCTGTATATATTTAGGTAAATAAATCTCTTCTCTGACATTAACTAGCAGTACAACTAAACACTACTGATTGGAAAACATGGGACTTTCTGGATATGTTAAATTGTACAACTCTGATACTAAAGCAACATGAAGTAGCATTTATCTCCTTAGCTCTTCTAAAGCTGCTTAATCAAAATGGCACTGCATGTATATATATGTTGGTACATACATATATGTGCTTGGGCACTAGTAAGTAGCATATTGGGTAGCAGTTACTGAAAATTGGGGCAGACAGGCAAGCCTCAGGGGCCTTATGAACATCTGTAATAATTTGCTTAGGAAGAGGTAGGTCAATTTTTATTCATATCCTAAAAGTCCCAGGCTGATCTAATATCAATAGACCTGGGCTTTGTATGAAATATGCCTAAAACCACAAAGTGTTTGGCCTATAGATCACATTTCAATGAGCCTTCACATATGCCCAAAGCATGATTACACAAAGGTGGGAGACATTATTATTACTATTTTTTTACATAGTAGGAGCAAAGAACTTCATAGACATAAATGACTTTTGAAGCATATAAAATGTCTGTCATTCAGGTCAGCTCAAATATTACCTCAGAGGTCTTCCCTGACACCCCACCCAGAAAATTGCTCTACCATATCACTCTTTTATTTTCCTACCACCATTCTCTGAAATATCTTGTTTCTTCACTTCATCTATTAATTTGTTTATTGTCTAGCTGTAGAATTAAGGCTCTAGGAGAACAGAAATCCTGTATATTTTCTTCACCACTGTATTGCTAGTAGATGCTGGGCACAAAAATAATTTAAATAAATAATTAGTTGAATAAATTAATTTCTCAGGGTACATGACAGATCAAAATATACCAAGAAATAGAAAAGCAATCTTTTCCTCTTTCTATAACATATATGTATACCTATACACATATATACACAGACACACACTTACCTGGACTACAGCGTAGGTGTTTCTGTTTTTTAAGGCACATTATTCAAAATCAGAGGTGGAATATTTTGTTGCTTTAAAGAAAAATAATATATGTTGCAGTAAAAATTATTTAAGGCTATTTAAATTGAATAACTTTGATGGGAAAATAGTTTAATATTTTTGGTAAATAACCCCAAAACTACCCATTAAAGACAATGTTTCTCACACAACTTTTACATCAGTTAAAAATAATCAGATAAAACAGCTTTAAACATGGTAATTTATTCTATGCAGTTTGTTTAAATCCATTGTTTAAAAATGTTCAAAAGGCACTTTAAAAAACATATTTAAAAATACATTTTTCTGACTTACTGGTGATCACTTAAAATAAGCAAGTCACCAGACATTTTTAAATCATTCATGATACTATTACCTTACATAATTTTTAAATTCCAAAACACAAACGTTCACTGGGTAATATAACACACTGCTTAGCAGTAAGATTAGTTTCCCTCTAATAATATACTTTATATGGATTATTAATTTGCAGGGCCCTGCAAAGTTATTTAAACTTAACACATATAAACTAAAAACTAGAGAGGTAAAGGAACTGAAACAGAGCATTATTCAACTCTGAAACTAGTTTCAGAGTTGGTTTCTCTAAAGAGAATTTATAAAATTTCTTATTCTAATTTGAATTAAATCTCTATTTCAACTCCAATATATAAACATAAGCCATCTTTTAAAAATCAATAGAGTTTACATTTAGCACAAAATAACCCACAGGTTGTCCCCTAGATTTCTTAAGTATGCTTCTGTCAGGCCTACTGTAAATAAGTAGAGAGATGAGGCAAATGAGGTTATTTTGTTTGTGAAAAGGGGAATTTGGGAAGTAGGAGAATCCAAATAATTTTACTTCATTTAATTGTATATCTAGCATTAGTTTAACATTGTAGACTTTTTAAGTAGGTCAAGTATCCTGAGAGCCAGCAGGCATTATTCTTAGACAAATTTTTACTTCCAATCTCATAGGGAAACCTAACGTTAATAGGTATAAAATAATGTAAGTGATACATACAAACCCTAATCACTAATAACAGCCAAATTAACCTTGTGAAGGCAGAATAAAGAGTAGTTAGAAAATGGAAGTTAGTTATCAAGGAAATAAAGAAGGGCAATAAATACAAAGCAGCAGAAATTGTCAGAGAATATTCTAAAGAAATGAAAATTTAAATGAATAAAAGGGTAGACTTGATCTAATCAATCAAATGAAGGATTTTTCAAGCCTCAATCTGGTAATAATACAGTATAATGGGCTCAAGGAAGTGAAAAATTAATACTCAAACAATTATGAAAATAACCAGTTAGTAAATTTAATGCTCGAATCCAATTACCATACTTAAAAAAAAAAAATTGGTCAGTGATTTATTTTCGAATCTTCTTACAGTAACAAAAACTCCTCTGAAGTTTATTTGAAAACAAACAATTGAACTCTGGGATAAAAATCTGCTTTGTATCATCTATGAACTTCCCACTTGAAAATACAAGTATATATTGGAGAATGTAAGATAGCAAAAGCCTGTTTTGAGACCATACTGAAATCATTTACCCAGATGACAAAAATCTTAATTTAAAAGACAGTAAGTCATTATCATCATGAAATCTGGTTTTATGTGCTATATCAAATACTTGGAGAGTTTTTTGCTTTATTAGGTCCTATAGGACAGTCAACTGATTCTTGAAAGTGATAAAATTTTGACAGTATGAATTGGCAGAAAAATATTCTGCACATTATAAAATAGTACTTTGCTACCTCTAAAATTTTTTTACTAACAATTGTGGACATTTTTTATGACATTCATTTAAGTATGCTTTTAATGAATTAATATATACTTACTAGTATTTACTGAAACTTTTCTGCCCCATTATGAAATTACTAAACTTCATATTTTACTGTGGGCCCTGATATTAGTAACTCTGAAGAAGCTAAAGAATTTTGCCAAAATGAATGATCCACTGACCCTTTAAATTATCTTTAGTCTTTTACATTTAATATAGTGTGATGTTGAACTACACTCATTTAAAACATGCTTTATCTAAATTTTTGAAAGATAACCTTACTTATGGGGCAAGTAATCCTCAGCGTGTTCCAAGGATGATTTGCATCAGAATCACCAGGTTTTAGGGGAATGCTGAATAAGAATCACCTGGAGGGCTTGTTTAAACATAATTGCTAGCCTCTACCCCTAGAGTTCCTGATTCAGTAGGTCTGGGGTGAGACCCAGGAGAGGATGCATTACCAACAAGTTTCCAGGTGATGCTGATACTGCTGGTTGGGACCACACACTGGTGGAGAACCAGTGCCCAAGGGTATCTGGTAAGAATGCATACTCCTGGGTCCCATGATAGAATCACAATTTCTGGAATTGGGGTCTTGAAATCTCTGTTTTAACAAGCTCCCAGGCAAGAGTATAATAACCACAATTTAAGAACCACTATGACAATTTGGCTGGTTAGTTTGACTACTGCTGGCCAATGTATCAGATGTCACATGCCATTAAGTAAAAATGGAAATAATGCTAATGATTAACCTCAAGGCTGACATGGGGCAAAGAAATCCTAGCTCTGTTACTTAGTAGCTTTCTGACAGTGGAAAATGACTTTAGTTTTCTGAGCCTCAGTTTTCTCATCTATAATATGGGAATAACCCCCAATTTGTGAGGATTAACACAGAGTATCTAAGCACATTACCTGGCATACAGTAGGCATCAAATAAAAACTAGCTATTACTTACTATAAGAAATGTATGAGATATTTCCTTTAATACCTGATTTGATTAAAGCAGATTTCTCATTAATTTAAAACAAATATTTACACTCCAAGGTAAAGAATAATAAGAAAACTTTATACTTAGCACTCCATACTCTGGGCCAAACAGTGTTTTTAAAAGCCACACACATATTCACTCATTTAATCCTCATAAAAATCCTGTGAGGTAGGTAGTATTATTGTCCCTAGTTTACAGATGAGGGAATTGAGGCACAGAGAGATTAAGTAAATTGCTCAAGGTTACAAAACTAGTGATGGAGCAAGAATTTAAACCCAGGCAGTCTGACTTCAGACCCCAGGATTCATCACAATGTTGATTTCCTATGAATCAATTTTAAGGTTTTTGGATGTTTATGGCAAACCATTTACACTTCTAGTACGGAAAAGTAGCACGTATGGACTGCAAATAAATTCCTATCCATACCAAGGTAAAGAGTTGTTCAAAGAATAGAATGAATGCCTTGAAATTTTGGCAGATGATATCATCATGAAAATAACAAAAAACAATTCAATTGGTAAAAACTGGTGTAAGTTTTCACTATGTTGACAGAGTAATCCATAATTAGCCACTAAGATGAACATCCTCTCAAATATACAACCGAAAGAGGTCATGGTTTTGCATGTTTTGGCACAATAAATATAAACTATTTAGCTAAGCAGCAGAATCAATGGCATGACAACCACATAAAATTAGCATAATGATAAAACATAAGAGAAATGTAAATTATTTGTAACATTTAAGATAATCTTATGGAAAGTCTGTGAAGTATTCTGTTATGATACACTCAGATGATATTGCTAAAGACAACAAAAATTTAAAATTTTCTTTCCTTCCAGAAATTCTTTAAATAGAGGGTCACTAAAATTAGAATGAAACATTTATGAATGTGTTTTTGATGACAGTCTTGAACGGGTCATCAAGACTGAGCTCTCTTACAACTGTCCACTGGCAAAACAATCATCCCCAAATAAGCCAGCATCAAAATTCAGGCTGTTATTCGTAAACTAAGTATTTGGTCTTTTAATATCTGACATATTTCAATTTGTTTAAGCACTCTGCATTTTTTAATGTTTTTAATTAACTCTGGTCAAAATCTCACAAATTATTTTGCCAGTGTAACTAACAGCCATCTCAGAGCCTGAAAAATGAATCTCAAAACTCTGCTTTAAACAAGTTATGAAAGGCACAAACAAGTCCTCATCTCTCAACAGGATGAGAATGAAAGGAACTATAATTATGTAGTTGGACAGTTTTAAATAATCAGTTAAAAATGTTACTTAGTGATTCCTGAGAGTAGCACTAATATAAGAAAAGCATTCCCAAATAGCATTACATTTACTACTTATTAGTTACCCATAATTAACAATGGGCAAATTTGGGAATAAAATATTAAAAAATGCATGTTTACAGAATGCTATTAATACTTTCAGTAAATAAATATTAATAGTTGAGAATGGCATTCAAGAATGGTTAAACATGTTTAGGAAAGAGACAACGGGGACTCAGTAAAAGATTAACTATTAATTAGAACCAAGTATATAATACAGTCAAGGCCCATGATAATTTCAAAATGTGGTTTTATTAATGCACTTTAGGTCAAGTGCTATTCTTAGTCTACCTTATTCTGGAAGAAATACTGCCAATTATAGTCACAGCAAAATTTTCATTAGACAAAAGTTGCAAGTGTGTGTGCGTGGGGGGGGGGTTGGTTCATTTATATCATACTGCAAATATAAACTCAGGCTTTGAGTTTACAAACAACACTGAACAACAATATTTCCTTCTAAATTTTCTTTAAGGCAGATCTGTGTAGCATCGTGTGTGGGTTACTAACAATGGTGCAGTGTAGTTTTAGCAAATTTAACTGTTTTAGTTTCTCAGTGAAAATAATACATGTGGTCAGGAACAGGCAACAAAATCTCTTCTAGTTCCTCTGCCTGGCCACCATTTTAAAAACACAAGTTTTTCATATACGTATATATATTACTGTATCAAAACACATTTCAACAGACTTCACAGCTCACTTAAAGCTTCAGTTTACAGTCATTCATATGAAAAATTTCTAATATGGAATGTTCACTTAGAAAGAATTCCTCACTGGGATTCCAGTGTTCTATATCAGAAATGGAGAAGTTCTTCTTCAGTGCAATGTTAGACATTTTACCTCTGTTCATTTATGTTTTTCTTTCAAGGGCTCCTGATTTACTTTTGTATCTTCATTTTTGTATGTTTGACTTATTTCCTTTAGCATCTTCTCAGGGAAGGCAGGTTGATATCTGTATAAATAACCATATGGACGAAGATGATAAACGAGGTATTCTAACTCATACATAGTTGTAGGATCAACATAGTGAAAAGAAACTGCAAGATCAGAACAGCAACCAGGACCCTGAAAAAGTAGTGGAAACAGGCATTATTAGTAAATAGCACATTGTTAACATACAATATTCAAATACTGATAAAGGAAACACTAATTTTAACAGAATCCAAGCATTAAGGCTGGTAAAGTAAAGCAGAGGCACATTATTTATTAGACCTGTGAAAGAAACCAAGAGTTTTCAGAGTTCCCAATGATTTAAAATCAAACATGAAGTTGCTGAAGTATATCTAACTGAAACAATATTCTCTCATGCCCTATGGATTAGCAAAAAAAGAAAACGCTTGAGACCTCCTCAAATAAAAGGGTCAGCTATACAAAGGATAAAGCTCTATTTCTCCAAGTTTTGCTTTCTCTTCATAACTTTCTCACTATGAAGTTTTGCTTGGCTCAGCCTCAGAAAGACACCTTTGGAACATTCAATGACTACAAAGTCTTGCCCAGTATGTGTCTGCAACCTAATACTTCATCGACACATCAACCCAAACAGTATAGTACTTAAGAGGGGAAGTGCTGAGTAATACCTAGGTTTGGGTCTAAATTTTGCCTACTAGTATATAATCTTGGGCAAGTTACTTAATCTCTATAAGCTTCAATTTCCCCATGTTCAAAAGATGCTTACTTAAAGGAGACAACGTGTGTCACATGCTTGGTACCATGCTTTACCTATAGTAAATGCTCAGTAAATGTTAGTTATTACTGACAGAATAATCAAGTTCAGGTGGCCCTCAGTAAGTAGGTCAAAGTTAAAACTTTGTTCAGTTATATAATTCTCATACATTTCTAAAAGAGTTGGCATGAGAGCAGATTTAAATAAAACAAGACAAAAACAAAATAACAAAAATACAACATAAAAAGAGGAATGAAAAAGCAAGAAAATAAAGAAAACAGAAATTTTAAAAACTGGTCCCAGACTTAAATAGTCACAAGGTCATCTGGGGGTCAGAATTGGTATCTGGAGACTGTTTCACTCAGATGACTCCAAGAAAACTTAAGTCTCTAATGTCTTTGCAGGGACCCAGGGAGGAAAACAGTCTGGCAAGTTCCCAGAGAAGATTCATATTGACCTATTGAATTGAACATTTAATAATTCATGTTTGGAAGTATGTAGCTTACAATGCAGTAAAAATCATTAAGAAATTGTCACCTGTATTTTCTCTGACCTTTCCTTTGAAACAAACACTGGATATGTGGGTTTCTTGGACCACCATGTAGATTCTGGAAAATTATCTGGTGCCTACTTTTTACATCTTTAGGGAATTTAAGAATAGGAACAAATATGAAAAGTAAACAGATACGTCAACTTGTGATTATCAAACCAGCTCTGTCCAGTAGATATGTGAGCCACATAATGCAACAGCCATACTTAAAAAGTAAAAATAGGTGAAATTAATTTGAATATATTTTAACTGAATAAATCTATATTATTTTCTTAATATTCAATAGGTGATCAATATTTTTAAAATTATTGATGAAATCATTCTTTTTATTTGTGCTGAGTCCCTGAAATCAAGTATGACTTTTATACCTGAGCACATCTAAATTTTGATAGCCATACTTCAAACACACTCAATAGTCATATGTGGTTAGTGGCTACTATGGTGGCCAGTGCATAGTAAACTAAAGACTAGAACAAGAGTGGTTAATATTAAATTACTGATCCTCTCTGGAAGCAATTTTATATAACTCTGAAATATTGCAATAATATTTTTGATAAGATTTACTGCATTAATTATGTTATACTCTATTGCACTGTTTTTTTTACTGGATGGCCAGGATACTGTTATTATTAAGCTTTATAAGCAATAAAAGGCTATAAAAAAACAGCTAAAATTATTAGAAACAAAATACCTAGTTCTTTGCATATGATTATGGATACCCCAAAAACTCGAGAGTAGAGTGAAAATCATCAGAAATAAAAAATCCAGGAACAGAGCCAGATTTTAAAGATGCTTAAAAAAAAAAAAACAGCTTTCATGTATATACTAGTTAAAAAGTTTTAAGAAAAGAGCCCAAGTAGAAGAGTAACAAAAATACTAAAAACCTAGGGAGATACTTAAGAAATAAAGACTTACCTGAAGAAAAGTATAAAACTTTACTAAGAGACCTAAAAGGAACTTAAAAAATCCTGGGCAAAGATGTCCACTGTTCCTAAATTAATAAGTTTATACAAGAATAAAGACATGAGAGTTGCCAAAACAATTTAAAAGAGAGGGAGAAATAAAGGAGAGGAAGACACATTCTTAGATTAATAACTTAAAATTTTTGTAAAGCTACAAGGTTCAAAACAATATGGTACTGAGCCAAAACCAAATAGAACAATGGAACAGAACTGAAATCTCAGATACTGATCCTACTATAAGCAATGCTATAGTGAATGATAATAAAGGAGATATTTTTAAATCAGTAATGAAAGCAAGACTCAGTTAATAAATGGTACTGGAATAATTAGTTAACAATTTGGAAAAATCAAGAGCTCTCTACATCAACCATATATCAGTAAGTTTCAAATGAATTAGAGTTAATGCAAATAAAACTGAAGAATTAATATAATAAACCATATTTGATCATTTCTGACCTACGAAAAGGCAATTTCACAAGTAGAGGGTTTTTAAAATATTTTAAAATCCACTTATTTTAAATCCACTGTATTAAGACTGATTGCAAATTTTCTGGTGAAAAATCTACTGCTAGGGAATAGACTGTATGTAGTCCTAGAGAATAGACTTTATTCCTAGGGAACAGACTTTACTCCTAGGAATAGACTTACTTCTAGGGAAGTGAGAAGGTGGTATGAGAAGGGAACTGCACGCAAAGTTCTGAACAACCAGCTTAAGAACATAACTCTTTGATCAACTAGAATATCTCACACCCTAACCTCTAGAAAAAAATTTTCTACACTGTATTTTTAGTGATTACTAGACAGGGAAAGTGTATGTATGAGACTCAGGATGGCTTTGAAAACAGTAACTCCCTTAGAGAGAAGCCAATTTATTAAATGATGAGTAATAATAGAAGTCTGATTTCACTTTGGGTTTATATAGAACCTCCTGAGAGAGAAGAGACAATATCAGAAGGTTGGGTCAATTTTGGAACTTCCAAGCCTATTTTATAGTCTTCAATACAACTCACAAATTATTATAGAAGGAACATAAAATTTTCCATCCACTTTAAAAACTAGTACAACTTAAATAAAATATGTACTATAGAAATATTTATTTTGTTAATATAAAGTATATTGTTGGGTATACCCTATTTGTATGTGGGAACTGTGGGCAGTACTCTTACAGAGAAAGTAGGATATTTTACTGGTTACAAAATAATGACAATTATGATGTCCCTTTGCCGTTACTGTTATGTGTACTCAATATCAGATACTCTTAGTAAAATCTTACATGCATTTAGGTGTATTTGTTATTATGCATTTGTAATGTTTTTGAGTTTGGGTATATTTTTGTATGGGAAGGGGTGCAGAATTAAGAAGGGAAGAGGTCAAGTAATCTTGGAATGGTTTAAGAAGAGTTTACACTAAAGAAGCATCCAAAGTAGTACCTCACTAAAACCAAAACAAAAATAGACTATCAAAAGCACACTTGGGAATACATCTGTTTTATAGTTTAGGAAATTCTTGCATCTCTAATAGCAATAAGATGCTAGCATACGGTTTCAAACAACCTCATTACATAAAACTGTGCTTTAAAATGTTTATTCAAGTGGAATTTATCCCAACAAAAGAATATTTATTCTAACATATCCCCTACCCTCCTTTCGGGGGCACATACCCCATTAATCAGAGAGGGGTGCTCATGATGGAAATAACACAAGCTTTTAGAACCAGAGTGGATTTGCAATACTGCCTAGGCTACTTAGCAGGATAGACCAGTTACTTGATTTTCCTGAGCCCCAGTTTTGTCCCCTCTTAAATGCAGGATTGCCGTAAGGATTAGCTATCATTTCTGTGTAAGTAACAAGAACACACTGGTGGTTGAGAGCTGAAACGGTAGTGATTTGCTTCAAATTTTCCTTTTTAAAGCTGATAGCTTAAAGCTTGGGTCAGATATTCTAGGTCAAGGTTTTGAAAACACAGTGCTGCTGACATTTTGGGCTGGATAATCTTTGTTGTGAGGGCTGTCCTGTGCATTGTGGAATGTTTAGCACCTAGTGGGTTTATAGTCTCGTGGGTTTCTATCCATTAGGTGCCAGTAGCAACCGCTAAGTTAACAAGCAAAAAGGTCTCCAGATTTTGCCAAATGTCCTCTGGGAAGCAAAAAAGCCCCCGGTTGAGAACCACTGTTCTAGATGATGATCTGAAAACATTGGCTCGTGAAGAAGAGAAAGGTAGCACAAAGTGTATTATTTGTACCTTAGGGCCAGAGGAAAGAAGGCGAAGAGCACTAGCGACTTGCCTTGAGACATATTAATCAACAAGAGAACTGAGTCTAAAAGCTAGGTTTCATGACTCCCGGTCTCCAGTCATTCACTGCTGCAATGCTCATATAGTGAAAAACCGGCAACAGCCTACTAAATACACATCAGCTGAAGAATGGGTAAGTTACAGTATATTCATATATTAGATTATGACACAGCAGTCTAAATTAATGAAGCAGATACATACATTAATGTTGATAAATTTCAATGTGTGAAAAAGGCATATGTTCAAGTATACATGAGGTATAATTCCACTTATTTAAAGACCTGCAAAACAATATCCTATATACTATTTATGGATTCATAAACATGTAGGAAAAATATAAAAACACACATGGTTATTATAAGTACTAAACTCATGATAGTGGTTAACTCTGAGGAAGGAGGTAAGAAAACTGGACTGAGGAGGGTACATAGGCCTCACCTAGTTCTATATCTTTTTCTTTTTGAAAAAAAAAATCTGAAGCAAATGTGACAAAAGATTAATATTTGGTAAAGCTGGTTGTTGGGTACAAAATAGTATATCCTTCTCAAATATTTAGCTATACATCTGAAATATTTAGTAAAATAATGTATTTTAGATAAAATTCTCAGGAATGTAAGCTAAGGTGTCAAGTGAGATCTAGGACTTATTAGGTGCTCACTGTGTGATAGACTCGGTCCTACACCGTAACTACCACTGAATGAGACAGGTTCATCAGATCCATCTTACAAATGAGGAAACTTAGGCTCAGGAGTTAGGCAAATTCTGTCCATCCAAGGTCATTCAGCAATTAGGTGGGACAGCAGGATTTGAACGTAGGTCTTTCTGAACCTCAAAGTCTTTTCATGCGTTGTTCCTAAAGACGTGAAGGCTCTTTACGCAGATCTTCCCATAGCCTGCTTTCTAACCTCACTCAGGTTTCTGTTCAAAAGTTACCCTTTAGCGAAGTCTTCCTTAATTGCCTAAACTAGAGTACCCCATTCCACTCTGGGTCACTCTCCATCCTCTTACCTGGCTTTACTGTTCTTCAGGGCACTTGCCACTACCTAAGATCATATTATAACTTGACTTGTCTGCCTGTTTATTGTATGTCTCCTCAATCAGAATGTAAGGTTCATAAGAACTGGAACTTGGCCATATTTACTGCTATATTCTTAGTGCCTGGCATACAGTAGTACGAATATTTGTTGAATTCCACTGCCGACACCTTTGTTCTCGTCTACTCTGTTATACTGCCATTCGATATAAAAAGACTAAGGTAGATTCTTAGTTATTGATACTAAAGAAACATAAGCATTATTAGCTAGTTTTTTTTTCAAAGTAAACAAAAGTCAGTCTAAGTATTTATACAGTAATAAAATTTCTAAACTTACCTCTACAGGAGGATAATAGTTATAATTCCAGTACCAAAAGGTTCTAGGCAGATAACCCTTAATTAAATGGTGTTCTGGTACAAAGGGATGAAAAGTTTCTTTTCCAGTGGTATCTCTGGAATCCCCTGCTTCTACATTTATAATTTCCATGCATCTCCCCAGTGCTAAATCTTCAATGGAGGAACTATGCGTACATTTGTCTGTTTTAAATGCATCAACAAATCTCTTCAAGGCTTCTTTGCTCAGTACATATCCTGCTCCTCCACTCATGTAGCCCTGCTTTACATAGGGCTTAAATCTTCTCCCAAAGTAAATGGGTTCTTCAGGGTTGTATTTTGAGAGAAGCCATCTCAAGTTTTCTAATATAACATATGTATCATCATCTGCTTTCATAAACCAATCAGCATCTTCTAAATAATGAT
Source organism: Balaenoptera musculus (assembly GCF_009873245.2). Taxonomy (NCBI): domain Eukaryota; kingdom Metazoa; phylum Chordata; class Mammalia; order Artiodactyla; family Balaenopteridae; genus Balaenoptera; species Balaenoptera musculus. Next base: position 62,189,878 of record NC_045793.1, on the reverse strand, counting down.
CATGAACATACTGAAAAGCTTTAATTGTTTTCCAGTATAGTTGGTCTCTGCCTTCTCTGGTTTTTAATCCCACAGCAGGGAAGTCTTTATTTTCTTCTGAACTCATAAATAACACTTTATTACAACGCTGGGCCCATGTAGCTTTGACGTGTTTAGCCTTTTTCTCTAGATTTTGAGGCCCTGTCATTACCCAGCAAAGAATTTTAACCTTCTGATAGAGGTTTTCGGCGATGTCAGTGTTCTCATCTATTAAACAGAAAAATTTTAAAGTTAATTTACATAGTTGTAAAATCCAAATAAATTATACCACAGAAGACATTTTCTTAAACAATTTCCAAGATGCCCCCCACCCCATATACCTCTTTACCATTAGTGATTTAGCTGCTGAAAGAAACAGAACATTGACAGGAAGTTCTCACTGCTGTGAATAAGCTTCTGAAGGGCAGGAAAGACAAACTAATGAAGTAGCAGTTCATTTTGGAGTCCACAAGAGTCTAGTGTTAAGAATTTCTACAAGTACCCTGAGGTGGTTTTAAAAATGCTTTCATGACTACCCCAGTTTGAAGAAGAGTTAATGCAAAGCAGAGATTACTTCTTACAGTAACATACCTCATTCCAAAACGCAAATCTAACAGTGAGAAACAGAACAGAAGAACAGGTAGAGGTAGTATTTCCAAGATTGTCTAGAGCAGTGTTTTTCAAAGTACTGGTTTGCAAAGAAATAGGGAGCTTATGCCAGAATATAAAGCAGCATGTTACTTCTTTCATCGAGGAAGTTTTACTACAACCTATCAAAACGTCCACTTAACTCAGCAGTGAGCTTAACTGAGTTACATCCTGGTGCAAGATCCTTATTAGGATGCAGACAGATAACAAACAATTCACAGGCTGTCAGGCCAAGGCTACCTTTTGAGTAACACTGCTCTAGAGGAAGAATCCAACTATGATATTCCAGATCAGTGCTTGGTGAAGGATCAATTTTTATTTCCAATAGTTAGAGACCTATACTTCTGTAAATACGCTAAAATTGAATTACTAATAAAATAAAATTTAAAAAATAAATATAAAATACAAGCCCAAAGTTTTTATTTCTAGATTTATTCAAAATTATTGTCAAATTACCATAAAGGTTTCTAACTATTTAATCCTGATTTTAATACTTATTTAGTTGTGGACCAGCGTGAGTCTGCAAAACCTCACTTTGTGTAGCAATGCTCTAGGCCGAATCCTGAGGAAACATCCTTAAAGTTAAGGTCAACCAGTGAGTTACAAAAGCTCAGCCCTGCGAAAAATTAACAACTGGAGGCATAAATTTCTAGTTAACTGATTGAGAGGGAGTAGAAGGAAAGATTGGGCAGGGCATGAAAATATTCTCATGTCCCTCTGAATATCAAGAATTCACAATCCAAAAACAGAGAAAACTACCCACTTTTCAGTCAGAGAGCATTCACATTTCATATACTTGAGGAGCCCAATCTCTTAGCTGTACAGATATACCAAATGCTGGATGGTGGGGAAAGTGGTGGAAGCAGCAATCCCCAATATGTTTCACTTAGAGCAAGACATCCTTCTCCCTACTGCTGGAATCTGGTAGATAGTCTTTCTCATTCTTTCAATTATTCATTCATTCATTACTCTGTAGTAGGCATGTGCTGGTACAGGAGATAAAAAGATGAATAAGACATATGTCCTGCTACAGAAGAATTCGTTCTAGCATGGGAGCTTGGCATGCAAACCAATACTTGCCATATACTAGAAATGCTATAATAGAGGTATGTATGAAGGTTTCAGTGTGCTGAGGGTAAAATAAAGCAATGCCTTATAAACACTATAGAACATTGGAATGGGAAGTTGGCTAGAATAGAGAAGAAAAGGATATAAAGCAATATCAGGAAAAATAAGAGATGATGCAAAAATTAGGTCTTTAAATGAAGCTCACCAGAAGAAAGGACAAAAGGCATGGTGAAGTTTGCTTGAGAGCAGGTACATGGATATGTGGCCTGAACTAGGGGAAGCGTGCTAGAGATTGAGAGAAGTAACCTAAAAAATGGTAAAGAAGCAGACTGTTAAATTTATGAGAAACAGGATTGATTGGTAAGCAAAGGAAAGCACCTACCACGACTTCATAGTTTCTGGCTTAGGCAGAAAGTAATGAGCTATATAAAAATAGGAGGAAGAATGAATTTTAGGATTATAAAGGAAAAGGAGTGTGATTTACACATGTTAAGTCTGAGAGAAACAGACCTCTAGCATACCGCACATTCTGTGGACCATCAAGTAGGACAAGTAGATCCTAATATATGTGCCTGCAGTGAGGCCGATCTACTACAGCCTACCAGGAGTAGAGAAGCCTGGCTCCAACTGATCAACTGAAGACCTAGAGCAATGATACAGATCAAGTGCACAATGATCAAACTGCTCTGTGATAAGAACATGGCTGCTCAGAGCTGAATCACTGTCATATAAACATTCACACACATGACACACTTTGTAATAGTATGCATGTATTTGCTAGTTCATAAAACTCAACAAGGATGTGATACCTCACCCTCAACCTCAGCTTGAGAGGTAGGAAAGAAGCAATTTACTGCCAAAAAGATAAGAGAAAAAACCCTTAATGGGGGACTCTCTGCATTCCAGAATTCCAATGGTTTTTCAAGCTGCTGTATTCTTCTCTGTCAAATAGATCACAATTTGCAGAGATCTTTGAATTCTGAATGTCTTCTCGTAGTGTCTGGAACTGGGCTAAGGTAAAGACAGCAAGGAACAGATGGAAACTAAAATTATGGGGATTGATGACATCACACAGGCAAAGAAAGAGCCAAAGGACAGAAACTTGGAGAAAACCAACATTTAAGGGGAACATAGAGGACATAATTCAGAACATCTGGATAGAGGTAGAAGACCAGGAGAAAATGAAGTCATTATATATAACACATTCCTAGTATTCTACTTCCCTAATTTTTTATGCCTCTCAAAACAAGAAAAGATTAGTTACGTTAGCTACTGACAAAATATAAATTGAGATTTACATATACCTCTTGAGCTTTTCTAGGAAAACAAGACTAAGCAAAAACCAAGATTAAAACAAGATGATAGCAAAAACCAAAGATACAGATATGAACCATAACAAAATTAAAATTTTTAGAAACAAATCTAACTTGAAAGTCTTGCCTTTCTCCAAGTTATGGTTTCTGAACTATTTCTATTTAAAAATAAATTCAAAGTTAAAATCTTACACCCTAAATAAATCTGGGTTTTAGCAATTTCCTTCTCTTGAGGCAAACCAAGAACTGTCATTTAATACCTAGAATTAAGCTCATTTTCATCAAAAGATATAGTGATATAATAAAATTCATATAAATAACTTTTTCCAATTCTCTCAACACTTAAACAGATTGAAAAATATGGTTTCTGTTTACTCCTTAATAAAGTAAGCCATACCTTTATGTTGGCTAGCATCTGCATCAAAGTTCATCTGTCCTTCTAGATGATTCTGTTCATTATCATCTGAATGCCTAGCATGAGGATCATTATGAAGAATATTAGGCTGGAGGTCCCTCTGTTCTCCCAACAAAATACTAAGTAGCTGAGAACATAAAACAAATCCGATTGCTGATCCACAAAGGAAGGTTAAAAAATTCAGCCAAGATTTAGAGGCCATTTCCCGAAAATGTATTTCTGTAAGAAAAAAATTAGCAGGATGTTATAAATTAGAAAGCAATATAAATACCAAGAGTAAGGACTGATAACTTTTAGCTGTACCGGGAAGTTAATTCCTTTCATACAGGAGAACATATCTAAGAGTATTTAACTTTTGTCCCTCTATTTGCTGCGAAAACACACAGTATGGACAATTCAATAAAATAAATAAGTAGCAACTAGGAGGATCACTGCTGGGGTGGGGCACGGGCAAATATGTCAGTATTTACACACGGAATTTCCTGTTCTTCTAGCCAGGATTCTGCATGGACCCAAGCCTGCTTGCCACGTTCTTTTTCTTTGCTATCAAAATACTTATATTTACCTTTTTTCTCTTTTGGTAGTAATCATTACCTACTCTCATCAGGGGTCAGCAAACATTTTCTGTAAAGAATTAGAAATAAAATACATCAGGCTTTGTGGACCACAAATAGTGTCTTGTATATTCTTTTTCTTGCTTTTTATTAAAACAATCTTTTAAAGATGTAAGACGAATTCTTAGCTTGTAGAAGGCTAGAGTCAGCACTGTTTCGGGATCCGCAGGGCCAAACCTATCTGCCACCTGTTTTTGTAAGTGAAGTTTTACTTGAATACACCAGTGGTGACTATGGCTGCTTTTGCACTACAACAGCAGAGTTGAGTAGCTGCAACAGCGACAGTATGTCCCACAAAGCCTCATCTAGCTCTTTAAAAGAAAAGTTTGCCAACCCCTCGCCCTAATACCCAGGCTTCATTGCAGTGTTGAATGCAGCTGCCACCTGCTCACCATCTTTCATTGTTATCCCACTGGACTGCAAGACCCCGAACAGCATCTATATATCACTAGGATTAAGTAGGATGCCTGGGACAGTGGTTGCTCAACAAATGCCTGTTGAACTGCCCGACAACGAAACAGGCCCTTCTTAGGGGTTTGCTAATAATTACTACATGGTGAACTTATAAATTCCTATGAAATTCTTATGAGAATAGTCCTAATTCTACAGTTTCCAACTCACCAAGATAATTTTTTAAACGTTTGCTAAGCATCTACCAAAATAATTGCTAAGCATTAACGTTGCTAAGCACATGCCAGATGCAGTCCATACTTTATTTTGCTTGAAAAAAATTTTCATTTTAATTTCATTTTTCATTCTCACTATGACCACTTTGCAGATAAGAAAACAGAAATTTAAAAAAGTTAACAGATAACTTGCACAGGTTGACAAAATCAATAAAATTCACAATTTGAACCCAAGTCTGTCTGCTTAAAAAGTCAGTGCTCTTTCCATTGCATTTCTCAAACTCTACCCAATCACCACTAACAGCACAGAACAATGGACATGTATAGTGAAGGTAGGGGTCTGGGAGATATGACTGTCAAAATAAAAACTGCTTTGAAATACTTTGTAAAAACAAATAAACAAACCAATGATCACCACTGGAACAACAAAACAACTTCATGTGGTTATATTTCCAGAATGGCTAGGTTCCTTAAAAGCAACCATTCAGCTGAGTACAACCAGAAAAACTGAACAAAATGTAAAAATATATATGTTTGGAACACTGGTAAGATATCAAGGCAGTGAGAATTGAGGGGAGGGGGGACAAGCTCTGGAAAAAGAAAGAAGTCAGGAAAGGTGGGCTGGACATTTGGCACAGCTTCATTCCTCAAGACAACTACTGATTCTGACAGAGAAAACAGTAGCTGACGCAAAGAAGCTAAGAAAAAATACAGAGTCCAGCATCTGCCTCGGAGAAGAGGTCCTGGAAAACAGGCAGGCTTTTATCTGGACCCTGAAACGCTACAATCTAGGAATAAGGATGGAGCAGAAATTAGACCAACCTTCACAAGGACTGAAGCCCAAGTTGGAATCATCTTAACCACTGACTGATTAAGGCGATCTACCCCTAGCTTAACTGCAAAAATAAAGTTTCCCGGATAAATATAAAATTATGGAGAACCTCAAATTATTATTATAATTTTTGGGTAGTGATAATGTCCAACACAATAAAAAATAATCAGGTATCAAAATTAAAAGTCTGACTGAAAACAGAGAAAAGAGTAGAAAATAGAAACTGACCCCCAGGACACTTAGATAAGAGATTTTCCTACTAATAACTTTAGTTAGTCAATAAGTTAAATGACAAGATTAAGATATAAGGTATAGAATAGACATAGATGAAGAGAAAAATTAACAAACCGAAAGCCAGGTCGGAAGAAATTACACAGACTGAAGTACAAAAAGACATAGGATGGTAAATAAAAAATTGAGCAAAAGAAACATAAGGAATAGAGTGAAAAGGTCTAACATATGTGTTAATTGGAATCCTTGAAGAAAAAGAGACATATGATTGAGGAGAACCAGTATGTGAAGAAATAATGACTGAACATTTTCCAAAACTGACAAAAGACTACCAACTATCAGATTCAGGAGGCTCTATGAAACACAAAAAAATTTAAAAACTAAAAAAAAAAAAGGAGAAAAAAGAAAATGATACCAAGAAACACCACAGTGAAACTGCCAAAAACCAAAGACAAAGAAAGCATTCTATATCCAGCAAAAATTGCCTTCAAAAATAAATCTGAGGGACTTCCCTGGTGGCGCAGTGGTTGGGAGTCCGCCTGCCAATGCAGGGGACACGGGTTCAAGCCCTGGTCCGGGAGGATCCCCCATGCCGCGGAGCAGCTAAGCCCGTGCAACCTAGGACCCATGCTCTGCAATGGGAGAGGCCACCGCAGTGAGAAGCCCGCGCGTTGCGGCGAGGAGTGGCCCCCGCTCGCCGCAACTGGAGAGGGCCCACGCGCAGCGGCGAGGACCCAACGCAGCCAGAAATAAATAAATAAATAAATAAATTTATTAAAAAAAAAATCTGAAAAAGATTTTTGAAAAAACAAAATCTGAATGAATTTATAATAAGCAGGTCTACTCTAAAAGAAATACTAAAAGGAGGAACTTCCCTGGTGGTGCAGTGGTTAAGAATCCGCCTGCCCATACAGGGGACACGGGTTTGAAGCCTGGTCTGGTAAGATCCCACATGCCGCAGAGCAACTTAAGCCCGTGTGCCACAACTACTGAGCCTGTGCTCTAGAGCCCGCGAGCCACAAGTACTGAGCCTGTGTGCCAAAACTACTGAAACCTGTGCACCTAGAGCCCATGCTCCACAACAAGAGAAGCCACCGCAATGAGAAGCCCACGCACGCACAGCAACGAAGAGTAGCCCCTGCTCGCCACAACTAGAGAAAGCCCATGCACAGCAACGAAGACCCAATGCAGTCATAAATAAATAAATAAATAAATAAAATAATTAATTAAAAAAAATACTAAAACAAGTTCTTCAGGCAGAAGGAAAAGAATTCCATGAAAATTCAGAGATGTAAAAAGGAAGAGTGAGCTATAAAAAGCTTATGTATATAAATAAATACAAATGAACACTGGCTACATAAAACATTAAAAAGTTCCCACAAGGTAATATTACTATTATCATTAAAATAAATGACAAAACTGGCACAAAAAGTGTGAGAAGGATACAAAGAGTTTAAGTGTTCTAAAATCATTTTGTTGTGTAAAAATACTAATATCAGACTTTAAGACACTAGGAATGTATACTATAATCGCTGATGTAATCATTAAAAAAGGTAAAAATATATAAGTAAAACTCTAATAGAAAAAATTAAATGATAAAATAATACTTACAAGTATTTTCAAGGCAGATAAAAGGGAGAAGTGGATAAAAAAATACGTGGGACAAACAGGAAACAAAGTTATATGATTAACTAAACACAAATTTATCCGCAATGGCATTAACTATAAAAAGACTAAAAATTCGATTTAAAAGAGAAAGATTACCAGCCAGACTAGAGAAAAAAATAAACACAAGTATACGCTGCTTACAAGAAACACACATTAAATATATTCAGAAAGTTAAGAGCAAAAGGATGGAAAGAGATATGTCATCCAAACACTTATAAAAAGAAAGTATGTTAAAATCAGACAAAACAAATGAGTAGTGGTTACCTGGTTTGTTGTCTTCATGATATTCATTAAACTTTGCATTTATGATTTACACACTTTTCTGTATTAGCATTTACTTTAGTAAAAGCTTTATATAAAAATACTTTCATATGAGCTTTTATTTTATCCCATTTAATACACATTTAATATACGTATATTTGACATAAAAATATTTATTCCAAAATCTGTAAGTAAATTTGGCATGCCATGGAACAATACCATGCTTATCCTGTATCTTGTATCTCAGACCCTCTCTCTTGAATAGCAATTCCAGTTTGAGAAGAATGACCCTAAGGGGAAGTGGAGAGCAAAGCTGCTCAACACCAGAGATGCAAATTACCAATATGAACCCAGCAGGCACTTGTTTACTTCTTTTACTCTATCTTTACTATAACTTCAAGTTTAGAAAGGTAGGCCTTCATGGGTAAAGAGTATATATGTCCCGCTCAACTCCCCCATTCAATTTCCCAGAGGAAAAGCAGAAACAAGTTTACCAAGTCTTTCTGCTGTTTTCCCTGAGGGGCAGCGTCCTCAAATTCTCCCTCCCACTGTCCTCTTTTCTCCATTCAAACTGCCCTTTAACAAAATCCTTATAATTCAAAAGGTGTAATCTACAATCCCAGAAAAATATCCTTCCTGCTTTAAGTGCTTCTTTTGAAACTCTAAAATTCTCCAGATTATTAGAAGCCCAGTTCATTAGACCTTGCTTTAGCCAAAATCCTGGTCTGAGATTACATTCAAAAAGCCAAAGAGGACTGACTATTTAACTATATTTTTGCTATTATGTGAGTTCTCCCTTTAACTGGAGTGTACATTATTAAGACTTGATACAACTGAGGTCAGTGATTTGAAAGAATCATGAATTGAAAACATCAAGCTGAGAGAAGTAAGTGAAAGGCATCACAACTCCAAATTTCTTACGGTAAATAAAGAAAGACTGGCAGAGTAAGACTGAAGTGGTAAACCCGAAGGAAAGCTATTAAGGTAACATTAGCAGGCACTTAAGAAACTGAGAAGTCAACTAGGAGTCACAATTCCCCACGTCTTGTAATTCTCCCACTGACACTCTGCCTTCTAACACACTAGTTTTGATTTTTTATTCTTTTTGTACTGGCTGTGACTTTCCTTACCTTAACACCAGATATAATCACGTCACAGTCTCAGAAGGGCACAAATCCAACTGAAATTTCCATGGCTGCAGAGTCTACCACTCCTGGTACTGGAAAGCAATAGTCAGAGTGGCGTTCAGTACCACTCAGACAGAAAGCACTGTGACTGAGAACAGGAAGTAAGGACTGTAGGGCCAGAGAAAATTCTTATTTCCATCACCACAGTGAATATCTGAAGTGAAGGAAGTGCTGATCAAGCTCCAGTAACCATGAATACTAACCTGCTACCCAGCCATTTTCTAAGAAGATACTGAGCTTCAGAACAAGCCTACTTCTGCAGCATGGAGGTTTTATTATTTGTAGATGGATAGGGTTTTCTTAGCTGAGGTAGCACTTTTTTAGAAAGACACCTGTTCTGGGGTGAGTGGAGGGAAAATTGATTTCTTGATTTTACAAAATTTGTTAACTTTAAAATATTTTGTGATGCTGTTTGATGCCTGTCATACTCTTACCCCTTCCGGTCCAGAGAATTCTCAGTCAGCATGTGCTGGCTTATCCCTGTTGCTTTTACCCCATCTCCTTCCAATTTCAAGGGCTCCTGCCTTATGACTGAATTTCTGTATACCTCCATTTTTCATTCTTGTTCCTGGCATAAAAGAGCTATCTCATGTGAGTGGAATGCACCCCAAGCCCCACTCAGATTTTTGGCAAAAATCATTACCCCCACCTCTTCAGATTCTTAACACAAGAGTCTAAAGTAGACCAGATTGGAAGAAGACACTGCTTAACAACACTGCACATTACAAGGGCTTCAATATATATTGATTAGAATTGAATGCAGGGAAGTTATCAATGCCACCTGTTTTCCAAACCTGATGCATAATCAGAATCATTTGAAGAGATTTTAAAACTACAGATTTCAGATGCAAAAGTGCTGGCACAACTAAAATTTATATTTTTATTTTTTAAGGAACAGTTTTGTGTTATTCATTGGTTAAAAAAAAAAATCAAGCAAATACAGAACTATGTGAAGAAGAAAGAAACCACCCCAAATCCCATCACTTAGAAACAACTATCATTAACATCTGGTGAATATCATTACAAATACGAATAACATCTTTATGAATAACAGAGATAGAAGGGGGGATAATTATACCTAACATTTGGGCCCTGTACTAATAAGAGCATGGATTACCTGTAAACCATAAACTAGGGACTATTAATCCCACTTTACAGATGAACTCAGACACAGAGAGCTTAGTAAGCTTCCCAAGGTCACACCAGCAACCTGAATCAAGAACTCAGATTCTTAACCATTGTGCTATCGTTTTACAGAATTGGGATTATATTAGTCATGCTACTTTAAAGATTTAACATATTAAATTAGATTTATTTGAATTTATAGAAAAAAGGAAAATAAAGTGAATCTAAATTAACTTTGAACGTCAGCTAATAAACATTTAGAATGTGAACCCCCTCCTCTAAACAATCCCTCTAAAGATAAAGATTATGAAAAACATAAAGTAATCAGAGGCCTTATTTTTTAATTACATATTTCAAATTTGACAGTACTTATTGATTTCTTGCTTTGAGAATGTGTAAATCAGCATATATATACATACTCCCACAACAATCAACTTTTGTGAAGTACTTTTATTCTGTAAAATTTACATAGTTTATATTCTGTAAATTACACTGTAATTGCCACGACTGCTTGATCCTGAATATATTTTAAATTGGATTCTATGCTCATTATTAGCTCTTTTATCACAGCTGCTCTAAATGTGAGTTCTTTATTAATGTCGTGTTTTTGTTGGCTGGATTTCAGCAAGTAATTTTTGTAATGGTGCTCATTGGTGCTATATTCTAAATTGTTGCAGGCTGGAGAATGTTTACTACTGCCTTTATACCTGAAGCACAACTTGACCTAGTACAATCTCTCTCCTTCTTAAAACTCTAAAAATTACTCATGGTCTTCCCACGCCGGTGCCAGAAACTTTGAGGGTAGACTGATCTTTTATCCTTGTGTATAGATAAATGCTCCTCTTCTCTTATGGTTGGTTTTCAGTCACTCATTGGTCACTAACATCCTCTCACCAAGACTTTAATGCCCTTTATTACACGAGCAAATCCTTCCTCCAGTTTTTTAGGCTTTCAGAAAGTCAGTAGAATTCACAATAAAGTCCTAGGCTTTCAGTGTTTTTTGTTTGTTTTTTAAATTTTAGTACTTTATACCATATCCTGTCAGGGTTGTCAGTCTAGTATTTGTAATCTGTTCTGGATTATCATATTCATTTGTTATATTTACATATTCAAAATATATTTCTCTCTTCAAATCACATTAAAATGATTTTCAAAAACTTTTTTCCCCAAAGACTTTCCTTATAAAACTGGGATGAATCTTATATAGAGATACAACTTATAAATGCTTACAAGTACACTGTATGTGAGGCATTATGTTTGAAAATTTTATATGCTTTCTCTGATCCTCACAATTGGATATAAAGTAGGAGGAATCAGTCAACCTGAATTCAAGACATCATACAGCTACTGAAATCAAGATTCTACAGTACTGGTAGAGGGATAGACTCATGGATCAATGGGATAGAACAGAGAACCAGAAACAGACCACTTAAATAGCTCCACTGATTTTTGACAAAGGTACAAAAGCAACTGAGTGGAGGAAAGATAAACTTTTCGATAAATGGTGCTGGACATCCCTAGGCAAAAAAATAAACCCTGACCCGAGTCTCACATCTTATATAAAAATTAAATCAAAATGGATCATGAACTTAAATGTAAAACATGCAACTATAAAATTTTTAGGAAAAAGGAAGGAGAAAAATCTTCGAGATTGAGAGGTAGGCAAAGAGTTCTTAGACTTGACTCCAAAAGCATTATTCATAAAAGGGTGAAACTGATAAACTGGACTTCATCAAAATTAAAAACTTTTGCTCTGTGAAACACCCTACTGATAGAATGAAAAGACAAGCTACAAACTGGAAGAAAATATCTGTAAACCACATACCTAACAAAGAACTAGTATTTAGAATATATTAAAAACTCCCGGGGCTTCCCTGGTGGCGCAGTGGTTGACAATCTGCCTGCTAATGCAGGGGACATGGGTTCGAGCCCTGGTCTGGGAAGATCCCACATGCCGCGAAGCAACTAGGCCTGTGAGCCACAACTGCTGAGCCTGCGTGTCTGGAGCCTGTGCTCCGCAACAAGAGAGGCCACGATAGTGAGAGGCCCGCACACCGCGATGAAGAGGGGCCCCCGCCTGCCACAACTAGAGAAAGCCCTCACACAGAAACGAAAAAACCCAACACAGCCAAAAAAAAAAACTCCCAAAACTAAACAGAAAAAAATAAACAATCCAATTAGAAAATAGGCAAAAGACATGAACAGATATTTCACTGAAGAGGATGTACAGATGACAAATAAGCACATGAGAAAATGTTCAACTTCATTTACCATTAGGAAAAATGCAAATTAAAACCATAATGAGATATCTCTACTTACCCATAAGGATGGCTAAAATAAAAAACAGTGATACCACCAAATGCTGGTGATATGGAAAGACTAGATCACTATATATTGCTGATGGGAATGTAAAAGGATGTCCAGTCACTACAGATCAAAGGTAACTATGCAGAGAAAAATATGTTCTGACCCATGAAACAAACCCAACTTCTTATCAAGGTGAACTATTCGCCCTGACAAAATGGGAAAACAACCAAACAAATTTGAATGATATGCCTTCAACCTGGTGAAGCCCCCCTACTGCCTAGAGTCTTAAAATAAAAAATCATTAAAAAGTCAGAGACAAAGCTCCTACTTGCAGCTGTCCAAGGTCCCAGCTCCCCAATTTACCTCTCTCAGGTAGCTAACTGACTAGACAGAAACTGTCAGCCAGCAGCAGCATAGATCTCTAGCTCAAAATTTAAAGGGAAGATCCAAATGGTGCATAAAACAATTATCTATCTATCTAGGTAATAAAAGAGATTTTCAACTACACGATTTTTAAGCAAGGTTACCTAGAATTGATTCTATTAAAAAATGAACAAGCAGAAATACATGGAACCTACATAAAAACCTTGTAGTGGGAAACAAAATTAAACATAGGATGCAAAAGACAAGGGAAAAGCACAGACCTGAATACTAACTCCATAGGAAAGAAAATCTTAAACTACTTGGGACTATTTTGTAGTCTTTTAGAAACTGAAGGGATTAAAGCAATTATGCAGGAAATGATAGCTATGAAAGCTGGGCAATGGAGAGCCAACAGAGAAATAACTTATTTCTCAAAAGAGAATAGAACAAATGAAAAAGGAAAAAAAAAGTCAAATATATGAAAGAAAATGCACTGAAATGGAGGCCATGCATCAAAATATTTAGAGGTCTCACATGTAATCAAGAAAAACCTTGGTTAAGAGATCCTGAACTTGGGGTGGGGGGAGGTTGTTATTGGTGGTGGGATGAATTGGGAGATTGGGATTGACATATATACACTAATATGCATAAAATATATAACTAATAAGAACCTGCTGTATAAAAAATAAATAAAATTTTAAAAAACTAAATTAAAAAAAAAGAGATCCTGAACTTCACTTAAAAAAAATATCTCTATAAGTATCCAGGGAAAAATAAGCAAGTCAAAGGGAAAAATTAGGCAGAACTACAAGGGAAAAATTATTAGGCAGCTTTCTCCTCTGTGTCATTATATGTCAAAAGAAATGCTGCAAAAACCCAAGTTTTTGAGGGGGACAACATTCCCATAGACTTAAAGATTCAGCAAGTTGTCATTCAAGAATCCATATAACAGGAAGACATTCTCAAATATGCAAAGAACTCAGTACCCACAGAGTTACCAGCTGAGAGTTAAATCCAAATTAAAACAAAAACGCAAATTCACAAATGAAGAAATCACACAATGAAAGGGTTAGCATTAATAAAAGGTTGTAATCCTTTCCAATATAACACTGTGGAGTGGTAATGATGAAACAAAGCAGAAATGTTATTATCCTAGAAAGAAAAGCTACATGAGATAAAGTGATAATAGTAATTTAACTGTAAGACACGTAGGCAGAAAGGACATATCATGTGAATAAAAATGGAGTGGGGAGGGGTAGTAGAGAATGTGCTAACAAGTATGTACTCTAATTTCATTAGAGAGGTAACTCAGAGGTTTTTTTTTAAGTTTAATTTAAGCTTTAATTTAATTTAATTCACTGCAGCACTATTTACAATAGCCAGGTCATGGAAGCAACCTAAATGCCCATCAACAGACAAATGGATAAAGAAGTTGTGGTACATATGTACAATGGAATATTACTCAGCCATAAAAAGGAACGAAATTGAGTCATTTGTTGAGATGTGGATGGATCTAGAGACTGTCATACTAAGTTAAGTAAGTCAGAAAGAGAAAAACAAATATCGTATATTAACGCATGTATGTGGAACCTAGAAAAATGGTACAGATGAACCGGTTTGCAGGGCAGAAGTTGAGACACAGATGTAGAGAACAAACGTATGGACACCAAGGGGGGAAAGCCGTGGGGGGGTGGGGATGGTGGTGTGCTGAATTGGGGATTGGGATTGACATGTATACACTGATGTGTATAAAATCGATGACTAATAAGAACCTGCTGCATAAAAAAATAAATTAAATAAAATTAAAAAATTAAAAAAAAATCTTCAAATACACACAAAAGTATAACAAAAAACCCCCTTATATCCGTCACACGACTGAATTATACCTTTAAAATCTGCTACATTACTTTATTTATTATTTGTTCAATTGATGATAGTATTTTAATGCAAATCCCAGACATCAAGTCATCTCACCTCTACATAATTCTATACACCTCTCCGAAAATATGGACATTTTCTTACAAGCCAAAATGCCCTTATCAAATGTCTAACAAAATTATCAATGCCTAACAAAATTAACAATAATTCTTTGGACTTATCCAACTCAAGTCTGTAATCAAATTTTCCCAACTGTCTTCTATAATCAAATTGCCTCAATTAGCTCACAAATGTCTTTTCACATTTGGTTTGTGTAAATCAGGATTCAAACTATATCCAAATTCACAGATGAAATGAAAAAAAAGAGAGTATTTTATATAACAAATAACTATTAAACATGAAAACCTAAATGAAAAACACATTTCTCTAAAAGAACAAATAATCAAAGTTGACTCAAGATATAAAACCTAAATGAACCAAAAAACCAGAGAAGAAATAAAGAATGTTGTCAAACAGCCAGATTTCAAAGAGGTCCAGGTTTTTCCTGGATAAAATACTTCAGTCTTTCAAAAAACATAATTATTATATGACATAAATCATTCTGGAAAATTAAGTAGCAGAACTTAACCAATTCTTCTTTTATGTAAAAGGTTGGATACTGATATCTGACAAAGAGAGACCAAAAATAAAATAGAAAACCTCAGTCCAATCTTACCCCAAAATAATACATTATTAAAGGAAATGCAGCCCAAACATTAGTAGTTATCTTAAGTTGGGTCCCCAGGAAGCAAACTCTGGGATGACATATTTGTGCAAATGTGATTTATTAGAAAGTATTTCCTGGAAAACCTTGTAGGGAAGTAGGAGAGGGAAGGGTAGGAAGTCAAGAAGGGGTAAGATACCAAGCAAAGTCCATGGAGGGTAATCCCTCAAGGTAGTTCTAGAGGCAGTGTAGGCCACACCTCAGAGTTGTACCCACACAGTCAATCACTGGTTAAGGGCTATCCATAGGAAACAAATTTCCAGACAATTCCAGAGCCTGTACATTGGCAAAACAGGATCTGGCAGTGTGAGGGCAGCCCTACAACAAAGCCTGTGAAGAGGAAGGAGATAAAGGCCTACGGACAGAGTCTCAACATCATCTGTTACAGTGATTGTTGTACAGGTAAAGTTTAAAACCAACTGGTTTGGTTTTGCATTATGAAATCCCCAAAAGGTTAAGCAATGAATCATTCCAGTTCAACCATCATACAGTGAGGACTACTGGTAATAAGCCCTAAAAACATGTACAGAGATTTCAATTATTTTTTTAATATCTACTCTAAAATATAGCCAGTTAAGAATCACCAGATGTTTTAAAGAAAGCCTCTAATATGAAACAAAAAGATCAACATAGTCAAATTTAATGTAACTTTAAAGAGACCATGTAATGAGATGAAAACTTAAAAAAAAACCCCTCAAAACTATCACTAATATCCTGAAAGATAAAAGTCGTGCCATCGTATTCTTGAAATAAGAACAAGACACTACCTTAAAAAATTTTTTTCTGAGAAAAAGTACCCCAGGAACTTAAATTATAAGAAAATCAAAAAACTCAATAGAACAGCTGTAGGATAAAGTTAAGGAAATCACCCCAAAAGTGAGCAAAACAAAAAGGCAAGGTGATGGAAAAAAAGAGACAATTGATAACTAAAAATCAGTTTAGAGGTGTAGATAAGAGAGGGGAGGAAATCAACAACCAAATATTTCAAGGAAGTTTCCAAACTGAAAAGATGCAATAATACCCAGCACAGTGAATAAAAACAGACCCATAAAGATACACTATAATAAAATTTTACAACACTTGAGTCAAAGAAACCATTCTGTAAACTTTCAGAGAAAGTGGCAAAAGGTCACCATGTAAGAGATCAGGAATTCACTGGTTTTGAATTTTCAAACAGCAATACTGAAAGTTGAAAACAATGGAGAAACTCACTCAAAATTCTGAGAGAAAAAGATTTCCAAGCTAGAATTTTATACCCAGTCAAACTATCCAGTAAGTATGAGGGATAAGTAAAGATATTTTAAAGACAGGACAGGCTTGGTCAGATCAATATTCAGTGCATCACACTGTTTCAATTTTAAAGCAACAGTAGGGAACTGATGCAGAAATGCCGAGCAAGCTGTTAAGAGTTGCAGGTATGGAACCTGGGAAAATATTCACAGTTGGTCATTTGTATATCTCAATTACAACATTAAACATAACAGGGGCTTCCCTGGTGGCGCAGTGGTTGAGAATCTGCCTGCCAACGCAGGGGGCACGGGTTCAAGCCCTGGTCTGGGAAGATCCCACATGCCACGGAGCAACTGGGCCCGTGAGCCACAACTGCTGAGCCTGCGTTTCTGGAGCCTGTGCTCCGCAACGAGAGAAGCCGCGATGGTGAGAGGCCCGCACACGGCGATGAAGAGTGGCCCCCGCTTGCCGCAGCTAGAGAAGGCCCTCGCACGGAAATGAAGACCCAACACAGCCAAAAATAAACAAATAAATTAATTAATTAAAAAAAAAAAAAAAAAAAAAAAACAGAAGTAATATTGTAAAAAAAAAAAAAAAAGTCGCTCTTGGAGCTCCTGTTAGAAAAAAAAAAAAAAAAAATAACAGCCAAATCTAAAATATGATCTAGCATATAAAAATAGGTAACACTGAATGATGATTCAATGCAAAGGATACTCTTCTAAGTGGTTTAAATTCATTCATTTAAACTTCCCACAGCATGATGCAGGCTAAAAGAGTTACATAAATTCCTGATACTTTTTTTTTTTTTCATTTTTACCCAGAGTGATTCTTTTTTTTAAATTTATTTATTTATTTATGGCTGTGTTGGGTCTTCGTTTCTGTGCGAGGGCTCTCTCTAGTTGCGGCAAGTGGGGGCCACTCTTCATCGCGGTGCGCGGGCCTCTCACTATCGCGGCCTCTCTTGTTGCGGAGCACAGGCTACAGACACGCAGGCTCAGTAGTTGTGGCTCACGGGCCTAGTCGCTCCGCGGTATGTGGGAACATCCCAGACCAGGGCTCGAACCTGTGTCCCCTGCATTGACAGGCAGATTCTCAACCACTGCGCCACCAGGGAAGCCCTCCTGATACTTTTGATAGTTTGCCATGTGGCCTGATATCATTAAAAACTCAAGATAACTTAAATTTTTCTTTAGTGTGTTCCCTTTTTGTCTTCAAAGTATAGCTTAGTGGCTCAACTCTTAATATAATTGAAGGAAATCATTTTAATACAATATAAAAAAGCATCTATGAATAATGCCTGCACATAAGCCCTCAAGTATCTGCTAAATGAAAGATTCAGTCAAAAATTAGAATCAATAAAAGATAAAATTATATAAACTAACATATATTCACTAAATAGAATATTTTAGAATCACTAAGCTTTTTCTGAAAATTACACAACATGGAAATATGCTTAGCACACAAGTGAAAATAAAAAGGATGCAAAGTTTTATTTATAATGTTATTACAATTCTGTGCTTAAAAAAAAAGCTATCTTAAAAAAAAAGACTAGAAAAAATATATCAAAATGTTAACAATTTCTCATTTCTAATCTTAATTCTAATTTCTAATTTCAGTGGTGGAATTAGGGGCAACTAAGACTATTTTTCTTTCCATATTTTTCCAAATTGAGTTCAATGAGTATACATTACTTGAGCAGTTCTCAAAAATTTTAGTCTCAAGATCCCTTTAAACTCTTCATTAGTGAGGATCTCAAATAGCTTTTGTTTATGTGACTTATATCTGTTGATTACAATTTTATTAAAAATTAAAACAAAAATATAAATATCTATTTATTCATAAATAGTAGTGACAAATCCACTACCTGTTTTACATAAATAACTTATTTTATGGAAAAGAATTATATTTTCTAAAAAAATTATTAAGAAGAGTGGCATTGTTTAAAATATTTGCAATCTCAGTATCTGGTTTAATAGAAGATACCTGGATCTGGCATTCCATATCTCCTTCTGCATTCAATTTGTTGCAATATCATATATTATGTAGCTTCTTAAAAAACCTGACTGTACACTT